>NC_045962.1:86190118-86412618 GCF_010909765.2 Amblyraja radiata | reverse complement strand
ATTCCTGGGATGTCAGGACTTTCATATGAAGAAAGACTGGATAGACTCGGCTTGTACTCGCTAGAATTTAGAAGATTTAGGGGGGATCTTATAGAAACTTACAAAATTCTTAAGGGGTTGGACAGGCTAGATGCAGGAAGATTGTTCCCGATGTTGGGGAAGTCCAGAACAAGGGGTCACAGTTTAAGGATAAGGGGGAAATCTTTTAGGACCGAGATGAGAAAAACATTTTTCACACAGAGAGTGGTGAATCTCTGGAATTCACGGCCACAGAAGGTAGTTGAGGCCAGTTAATTCCTGGGATGGCGGGACTGTCATATACTGAGAGAATGGAGCAGCTGGGATTGTACACTCTGGAGTTTAGAAGGATGAGAGGGGATCTCACTGAAACATATAAGATTGTTAAGGGTTTGGACACGCTAGAGGCAGGAAACATGTTCCCAATGTTGGGGGAGTCCAGAACCAGGGGCCACAGTTTAAGAATAAGGAGTAAGCCATTTAGAACGGAGACGAGGAAACACTTTTTCACACAGAGAGTTGTGAGTCTGTGGAATTCTCTGCCTCAGAGGGCGGTGGAGGCCGGTTCTCTGGATACTTTCACGAGAGAGCTAGATAGGGCTCTTAAAAATAGCGGAGTCAGGGGATATGGGGAGAAGGCAGGAACGGGGTACTGATTGTGGATGATCAGCCATGATCACATTGAATGGCGGCGCTGGCTCGAAGGGCCAAATGGCCTACTCCTGCACCTATTGTCTGTTGTATATTTAATACATTTCTCTCCTCTGGGCTTCAGGTGTGAAGGAGATTGACATTGCTGCAACTCTGGAGTACATACGGGACCAAAGGCCTGGAATGGTGTGCACCAAGGTAGGTGAGAAGCTGTCGGAGTGACCAGTTGGTCCAGAGTCATAGAGTGGTCCAGTGTTGTAACCTTCAGGTGCCCTTCAGCCTAACTTGCCCACACTAGTCCCACCTGCCCGCGGGCTTGGTCCGTATCCCTCCAAACTTGTGGGCCTGCCCCATCGGTCCACGTCTCTGTAGAGTTGGGTGGGACAGAAGGAGCCATCAAGTTCGACTCCCCCCCCCCCCCCCCCCCCTTAAAGCAGCCTGGCTCCCGGACATGGGTAGAGTTGCTGCCTCACAGCGCCAGAGACCCCGGGTTCGATCCTGACCACGGGTGCTGTCTGTACGGCGTTTGCACGCTCTCCCCGTGACCTGCGTGGGTTTTCTCCGGGTGCTCCGGTTTCCTCCCACACTCCAAAGTACAGGTTTGCAGGTTTTAATTGGCTTTGGTAATTAAAAACTGAATTGTAAAACTCGAGTGTTTCAGGTTCAGTTCCGTTTAGTTTATTGTCACGTGCACCGAGGTACAGTGGAAAGCTTTTGTTACGTGCTATCCAGTCAGCGGAAAGGGGGGCCACGGTGGCGCAGCGGTAGAGTTGCTGCCTTACAGCGCCAGAGACCCGGGTTCGATCCCGACTACGGGTGCTGTCTGTACGGTGTTTGTTAGTTCTCCCCGTGACCTGCGTGGGTTTTCTCCGAGATCTGAGGAAAGACATTCTTGCCATAGAGGGAGTACAGAGAAGGTTCACCAGACTGATTCCTGGGATGGCAGGACTTTCATATGAAGAAAGACTGGATAGACTCGGCTTGTACTCGCTAGAATTTAGAAGATTGAGGGGGGGTCTTATAGAAACTTACAAAATTCTTAAGGGGTTGGACAGGCTAGATGCAGGAAGATTGTTCCCGATGTTGGGGAAGTCCAGAACTAAGGGGTCACAGTTTAAGGATAAGAGGGAAGTCTTTTAGGACCAAGATGAGAAAATCATTTTTCACACAGAGAGTGGTGAATCTGTGGAATTCTCTGCCACAGAAGGTAGTTGAGGCCAGTTCATTGGCTATATTTAAGAGGGAGTTAGATGTGGCCCTTGTGGCTAAAGGGATCAGGGGGTATGGAGAGAAGGCAGGTACAGGATACTGAGTTGGATGATCAGCCATGATCATATTGAATGGCGGTGCAGGCTCGATGGGCCGAATGGCCTACTCCTGCACCTATTTCCTATGTTTCTAGCTTCGGTTTCCTCCCACACTCCAAAGAAGTACAGGTCTGGAGGTTAAGTGGCTTGATGTAACTGTAAATTGTCCCTGGTGGGTGTAGGATGGTGTTAAAGTGCGGGGAGGGATCGCTGGTCGGTGCGGACTCGGTGGATCGAAGGGCCTGTTTCCGTGATGTATCTTTAAGCTAATCGTCCGATCAGCAGAGAAGGTTATTGGCTGCAACCTTCCCTCCATTGATGAACTGTACACTGCAAGGGCCAGGAAGCGAGCGGGCAAGATCATCTCTGACCCCTCTCACCCTGGCCACAAACCCTTTGAATCACTTCCCTCTGGAAGGCGACTCCGGACTGTCAAAGCTGCCACAGCCAGACATAAAAACTGTTTTTATCCACGAGTAGTTGCTCTACTCAACAGCCAAAAATCTGTCGCCTCCCTTTGATCTGGTATTTTGTTGGTTCACATGCTTGATCAATGGTGTTTTATCATGAATGTTTTATTATTATTAATGTTTAGTGTTTTCTGAGTCATTCGTAACTGTCACTGTATGTCATGTTGTTACTTGTGGGCGGAGCACCAAGGCAAATTCCTTGTATGTGAATACTTGGCCAATAAACTTACTTACTTACTTAAATAACTAAACACAACACATGATTACAATCGAGCCATTTACAGTGCACAGATACACGATCAGGGAATAACGTTTAATGCAAGGTAAAGCCAGCAAAGTCCGATCAAAGATAGTCCGAAGGTCACCAATGAGGTAGATGGGAGGTCAGGACCGCTCTCTGGTTGTGGTAGGATGGTTCAGTTGCCTGATAACAGCTGGGAAGAAACTGTCCCTGAATCTGGAGGTGTGTGTGTTCGTTTTCACACTTCTGTACCTCTTGCCCGATGGGAGAGGGGAGAAGAGGGAGTGACCGGGGGTGAGACTCACACGAGTCGGAAGTCAAACAAACAGTGAAATTAATCAGGACAGTGAAACTGTTAAAAAACGTAATACAAAATTTTTAAAAAGCCCTGTCCCACGGTACGAGTTCATTCCAAGAGTTCTCCCGAGTTTGCCCTGATTCGAACTCGGAGATTTACGGTAATGGCCGCTCGTCGGTACTCGGGGCTCTCGTGGACATTTTCTATCAACATGTTGAAAAATCTTCGCGAGTCTTCCCGTGCTTACCGCATTTCCCGAGTACCTGCCGTTAGCGTTACGAGCCGCTAAGAGACGTCCCCGAGCTCCGACGTACCCACTACATACATTCTCCGTGCTTCCCACGAGTTTGATTTTTTTTTAAACTCGGGAGAGATCTTGGAATGAACTCGTAAAGTGGGACAGGGGCTTTAAATTGTCCCTAGTGTGTGTAGGATAGTGTTAGTGTGCGGGGTGATCGCTGGTCGGCGCGGACCAGATGGGCCGCAGGGCCTGTTTCCGCGCTGAATCTCGAACCTTAACTAAAACAATATCTTGATAGAAGCAAGATATATCAGTTTAATTTAATACACAGACAATTCTGATCTTTAAGAATTATTATAAAGATAATCTCAAAGAGTGTAAAATTACATTATTGTTAATTTAGTGTCAACTAGCGATAATAAACACCTTGGTGCCTGCAGGGGGGATCGCTGGTCGGCATGGACTCGGTGGGCCGAAGGGCCTGTTTCCGCGCTGTATCTCTAGACTGAACTAGTGTGTGAACGGGCGATCGCTGGTCGGCACGGACACGGTGGGGCCGAAGGGCCTGTTTCCACGCTACGCCTCTGAACTAAACGCTGTGTTTTTTCCCCCGACAGGAGCAGTTTGAGTTTGCGTTGACTGCGGTGGCGGAGGAGGTGAACGCCATTCTGAAGGCGCTGCCCCAGTGAGCGCGCTCAGCACCGCTGTTGTCAACCGTGAGCTGGGGCCGCTGCTTGCCCCTCTGTTAGTCGTCGTTCCCCCCCCACCCCCTCCTCTACCCCCCTGGCTTTATGTCCCCCCCCCTCACGCTCAGTATCGTGTCTCTCTGGGGCGGGTCCGGTTCACCCCCCCTCCCCCTCACAAGGAATCTCACACGGAGCCCCCCCCCCCCCGACAACGCTGGATCACCCTGAACTCCCCCCCCCCCCCACACCTCCACTACACCCCTCCCTCCCTCAACCCCCTCCCCTCCCCCTCACTATCAACTTCCTCCCCCCTCACCTCCACTCCCCCACCTCCCCCCATCCCTACCCTCCCCTCCACCCTCTATCCTCAACCCCCCGCCCCTCCCATCCACTACCTAATGTTGATCCACAACCTCCCCCGGTTGAACCTGGTGGTAGAACAGTCTCTGGTGACCCGCGTGGGTTTTCGCCAAGATTTTCGGTTTCCTCCCACACTCCAAAGACGTGCAGGTTTGTAGGTTAATTGGCTCGGTAAATGTAAACATTGTCCCTGGTGGGTGTAGGATAGTGTTAGCGTGCTGGGATCACTGGTCAGTTTTCGACTCGGCGGGCCGAAGGGCCTGTTTCTGCGCTGTATCTCTAAACTAAACTAAACCCTGACACCATCACACACACACACACACACACACACACTGACACACACACACACACATACCATCACACGCGCACACTGACACACACAGACACACACCATCACGCACACACACACACCATCACACGCGCACTGACACACACAGACACACACACACATACCATCACGCACACACACACACCATCACACGCGCACACTGACACACACAGACACACACACACATACCATCACGCACACACACACACACACCATCACACGCGCACTGACACACACAGACACACACACACATACCATCACGCACACACACACCATCACACGCGCACACTGACACACACACACCATCACGCACACACACACACAGACACACACACACAGACACACACAGCATTACACACACACACATCATCACACACACACACACACACACCATCACACACACACTGACACACACACACTGACACACACACACACACACACACACACACACACACACACACACACACACACACCTTTCAGCCAGCACTGCCATTCAATGTGATCATGGCTGATCATCCAGAATCAGCACCCCGTTCCTGCTTTCTCCCCATATCCCTTGATTTCGTTAGTTAGCCTTAAGAGCTAAATTGAACTCTCTCTTGAATAGATAGTTCCAGCGCACCCAGGGCAGACATCCAGGCCGGCGAGACTGATATGTTATTCTGTACGGGGGGAGGGACATGATGTAATTTAATTAACCTGCTGCTCTGTGCTTCACCCTAAGCTAGTGGTCAAACGTCCTAGTGCAGCATCCCATCCCATCCCAAACCTTCAGAGAAAATTTCTAAAAGAAAATGGATTTAATTTTGTATTTTGATGTGAATAAAGTTGTTGCGTTGTTCTGTGCATCTGCAGACGTCTGTCTCCTGTCTCCTTCTGTTCTCACAAGTGTTAACCATATAACAATGACAGCACGGAAACAGGCCATCTCGGCCCTTCTAGTCCGTGCCAAACACTTACTCTCACCTAGTCCCATCTACCTGCACTCAGACCATAACCCTCCATTCCTTTCCCGTCCATATAACTATCCAATTTATTTTTAAATGATAAAATCGAACCTGCCTCCACCACTTCCACTAGAAGCTCATTCCACACAGCTACCATTCTCTGAGTAAAGAAGTTCCCCCTCATGTTGCCCCTAAGCTTTTGTCCCTTAATTCTCAAATCATGTCCTCTTGTTTGAATCTTCCCTACTCTCAATGGAAAAAGCTTATCCACGTCAACTCTGTCTCTCCCTCTCATCATTTTAAAGTCTATCAAGTCCCCCCTTAACCTTCTGCGCTCCAAAGAATAAAGACCTATCTTGTTCAACCTTTCTCTGTAACTTAGGTGCTGAAACCCAGGCAACATTCTAGTAAATCTCCTCAAGAGTGTGCGTTGACCCAGTCTCAAATTCAAGATAAGAAAAGGGCGTCAAGGGTTACGGGGAGAAGGCAGGAAAATGGGATTAGGAGGCAGAGATTGAATGGCGGAGTAGACTCGATGGGCCGAATGGCCTAATTCTACTCCTATACCTTGTGAACTTGTGAGCCAATCCTATTGAGGGGCGGCACGGTGGGGCAGCGGTAGAGTTGCTGCCTCACGGCGCCAGAGACCCGGGTTCGATCCTGACTACGGGAGCTGTTGGTATGGAGTTTGCACGTTCTCCCCGTGACCTGCATGGATTTTCTCCGGGTGCTCCGGTTTCCTCCCACACTCCAAAGACGTGCAGGTTTGTAGGTTAATTGGCTTCAGTTACAATTGTATATTTCCCCCGGTGTAGGATAGTGTCGGTGTACGGGAATCGCTGGTCTAGTGTGTGTAGGCTAGTGTTAGTGTACAGGGTGATCACCGGTCGGCACGGACTCGGCGGGCCGAAGGGCCTGATTCCACGCAGAGGGTTGTGAATCTGTGGGATTCTCTGCCTCAGAAGGCAGCGGCGGCCAATTCTCTGGATGCTTTCAAGGGAGAGTTAGACAGAGCTCTTAAAGATAGCGGAGTCAGGGGATATGGGAAGAAGGCAGGAACGGGGTACTGTTTGTGGATGATCAGCCATGATCACAGTGAATGGCAGTGCTGGCTCGAAGGGCTGAATGGCCTACTCCTGCACCTATTGTCTATTGCTTCTCTAAACAATCATAAGGAAAGCTTATCAGCGCCTCTACTTCCTGAGAAGATTACGGAGAGTCGGTTTGTCAAGGAGGACTCTCTAGAACATCTACAGGTGCATAGTAGAGAGCATGCTGACCGGTTGCATCGTGGCTTGGTTCGGCAACTTGAGCGCCCTGGAGCGGAAAAGATTACAAAAAGTAGTAAACACTGCCCAGTCCAACATCGGCTCTGACCTTCCTTTCATCGAGGAGATCTATCGCAGTCGCTGCCTCAAAAAGGCAGGCAGCATCATCAAGGACCCACACCATCCTGGCCACACACTCATCTCCCTGCTACCTTCAGGTAGAAACATAGAAAATAGGTGCAGGAGTAGGCCATTCGGCCCTTCGAGCCTGCACCGCCATTCAATATGATCATGGCTGATCATCCAACTCAGTATCCCGTACCTGCCTTCTCTCCATACCCCCTGATCCCTTAGCCACAAGGGCCACATCTAACTCCCTCTTAAATATAGCCAATGAACTGGCCTCAACTATCTTCTGTGGCAGAGAATTCCACAGATTCACCACTCTCTGTGTGGAAAATGTTTTTCTCATCTCGGTCCTAAAAGACTTCCCCCTTATCCTTAAACTGTGATCCCTTGTTCTGGACTTCCCCAACATCGGGAACAATCTTCCTGCATCTAGTGTTTCCAACCCCTTAAGAATTTTGTACGTTTCTATAAGATCCCCCCTCAATCTTCTAAATTCTAGCGATCACAAGCCGAGTCTATCCAGTCTTTCTTCATATGAAAGTCCTGACATCCCAGGAATCAGTCTGGTGAACCTTCTCTGTACTCCCTCTATGGCAAGAATGTCTTTCCTCAGATGAGGAGACCAAAACTGTACGCAATACTCCAGGTGTGGTCTCACCAAGACTGTGTACAACTGCAGTAGAACCTCCCTGCTCCTATACTCAAATCCTTTTGCTGTGAATGCTAACATACCATTCGCTTTCTTCACTGCCTGCTGCACCTGCATGCCTACTTTCAATGACTGGTGTACCATGACACCCAGGTCTCGTTGCATCTCCCCTTTTCCTAATCGGCCACCATTCAGATAATAGTCTACTTTCCTGTTTTTGCCACCAAAGTGGATAACCTCACATTGATGCACATTATACTGCATCTGCCATGCATTTGCCCACTCACCCAGCTTATCCAAGTCACCTTGCAGTCTCCTAGCATCCTCCTCACAGATAACACTGCCCCCCAGCTTCGTGTCATCCGCAAACTTGGAGATGTTGCATTCAATTCCCTCATCCAGGTCATTAATATATATTGTAAATAGCTGGGGTCCCAGCACTGAGCCTTGCGGTACCCCACTAGTCACTGCCTGCCATTCTGAAAAGGACCCGTTTACTCCTACTCTTTGCTTCCTGTCTGCCAGCCAGTTCTCTATCCACATCAATACTGAACCCCTAATATCGTGTGCTTTAAGTTTGTATACTAATCTCTTATGTGGGACCTTGTCAAAAGCCTTCTGAAAGTCCAGATATAACACATCCACTGGTTCTCCCCTATCCACTCTACTAGTTACATCCTCGAAAAATTCTATAAGATTCGTCAGACATGATTTACCTTTCGTAAATCCATGCTGACTTTGTCCAATGATTTCACCACTTTCCAAATGTGCTGCTATCCCATCTTTAATAACTGACTCTAGCAGTTTCCCCACTACCGATGTTAGACTAACTGGTCTGTACTTCCCCGTTTTCTCTCTCCCTCCCTTATTAAAAAGTGGGGTTACATTAGAAGGTACAGGAGCCTGAAATCTGCAACAACCAGGTTCAGGAACAGCTGCTTCCCCACAGCCATCAGGCTTATTAAACTCAATTCAAACGAAATCTGAACTTTAATTAGCATACTGCACTTTATATGCTTATTTATGTGTGTGTGTGTATATATATATTCAATGGTATATGGACACAACCTGATCTGGTCTGTATTTATTTATGCCTGCAATATTCTGTTGTGCTGAAGCAAAGCAAGAATTTGAGGGTGGGGAGATTGCAACCTTCACGTGGGCCCGCCCTGTTTCGACAAATGCAATCAACCCGGCGTGCACAATCAAATAAGATCAATGAGAACAAGTTGTCTTACAACTTTAGGCTGTGCACGCCATACACAAGAAGAAGAAAGCAAGAATTTCATTGTCCTATCTGGGACACATGACAATAAACTCTCTTGAATCTTAATCTAAACTAAACCAGACATCAAAGACAAAGGTTCAGAACAGAATCTTTCATTAAACAGTAAATTGCTGCGTACACATGGTGCACTCCGAATTGTCCGGTCATTTTCAAACACACAAAGGACAGTGCTGCATATTCCCAGTTAAAGTGCTCCTGCATAAAATGAATTTGGAGAAACAACAGCTCAGAACCGTTACAGCGTTGATCTCCCAGCCATCGCGAGTACTGCCTGTCAAATACGCCCCGGTCGTGCCAGCCTCCACCCCTGACTTCCAATCCTAGAAATGAGAGGCAAAAGTTTCAGCAGGGAAGAAAAAATCAAGCGACGTCAAGCAGAGAGACAAACAAAACAAGCGAAGATAGACACAGAGTGCTGGAGTAACTCAGCGGGTCAGGCAGCATCTGTGGGGAACATGGATAGGTGACGTTTCACAGAGTGCTGGAGTAACTCAGCGGGTCAGGCAGCATCTGTGGAGAACGTGGATAGGTGACGTTTCACAGAGTGCTGGAGTAACTCAGCGGGTCAGGCAGCATCTGTGGAGTGAAGGAAATAGGCAACGTTTCGGGCCGAAACCCGGAAGGGTTTCAGCCCGAAACGTTGCCTATTTCCAAAAGAGTTTTGGCCCGATACGATGCTGGTTCATTATGATGATAGACACAAAATGCTGGAGTAACTCAGCGGGTCAGGCAGCATCTGTGGCGAACACGGATAGGTGACGTTTCACAGAGTGCTGGAGTAACTCAGTGGGTCAGGCAGCATCTGTGGAGAACATGGATAGGTGACGTTTCACAGAGTGCTGGAGTAACTCAGCGGGTCAGGCAGCATCTGTGGAGAACATGGATAGGTGACGTTTCACAGAGTGGTTGACAATAGACAATAGGTGCAGGGGTAGGCCATTCGGCCCTTCATGCCAGCACCGCCATTCATTGTGATCATGGCTGATCATCCCCAATCAGTACCCCATTCCTGCCTTCTCCCCATATCCCCTGACTCCACTATTTTTAAGAGCCCTATCTAGCTCTCTCTTGAAAGTATCCAGAGAACCGGCCTCCACCGCCCTCTGAGGCAGAGAATTCCACAGACTCACCACTCTCTGTGAGAAAAAGTGTTTCCTCGTCTCCGTTCTAAATGACTTTACCCCTTATTCTTAAACTGTGTGGCCCCTGGTTCTGGACTCCCCCAAAATTGAATGAAAGCTAGGCAAAAAAGTAACGGCGAGAAAGGAAACAGGTCATTGTCAGCTGTTTGTTGGGTGAGAACGAGAAGCTGGTGCGACTTGGGTGGGGGAGGGATGGAGGGAGAGGGAATGCAGGGGGTTACTTGAAGTTAGAGAAACTCAGCGGGACAGGCAGCATCACTGGAGTGAAGGAATGGGTGATGTTTCGGGTCGAGACCCTTCTTCCGACTGAGAGTCAGGGGAGAGGAGAAACTTCTTCAAAGTACGCAGACCTTGAGATTTCGCTGTGGAGCAGACGAAATGTCTCGACCTGAAATGTCACCCATCCCTTCTCTCCAGAGTTGCTGCCTGTCCCGGCTTATACTCGCTAGAAGCTGGGACTCGGCTTGTACTCGCTAGAATTTAGAAGATTGAGGGGGGATCTTATAGAAACTTACAAAATTCTTAAGGGGTTGGACAGGCTAGATGCAGGAAGATTGTTCCCGATGTTGGGGAAGTCCAGAACAAGGGGTCACAGCTTAAGGATAAGGGGGAAATCTTTTAGGACCGAGATGAGAAAAACATTTTTCACACAGAGAGTGGTGAATCTGTGGAATTCTCTGCCACAGAAAGTAGTTGAGGCCACAGTTCATTGGCTATATTTAAGAGGGAGTTAGATGTGGCCCCTTGTGGCTAAAGGGATCAGGGGGTATGGAGAGAAGGCAGGTACAGGATACTGAGTTGGATGATCAGCCATGATCATATTGAATGGCGGTGCAGGGTCGAAGGGCCGAATGGCCTACTCCTGCACCTATTTTCTATGTTTCTATGTCCCGCTAAGTTACTCCAGTATTTTGTGTCTGTCTTCGGTAATAAACCAGCATCTGCAGTTCCCGCACATTTTGTCTGCCCCACTGTGGAACTTCCACAAGGTGGGCCAACTTTGACGAAGATCTCCTCTCTCCATCGAGAGTTCTGCACCATTTTCCATATCTCTCGTTTCCCTCTCCCCTGACTCTCAGTCTGAAGAAGGGTCTTGACCCGAGACGTCGCCCATTCCTTCTCTCCACAGACGCTGCCTGTCCCGCTGAGTTACTCCTGCATTTTGAGTCTGTCTTCGGTGTAAAACCAGCGTCTGCAAGGTCAGCGTGGGAATGGGAAGGGGCAGTTACAGTCAAAGAACCTATAGCGGAGCAAGATAGACCACTCCTTCTAAACGCAATGGGCTGGAGTGTAGCACGCAACGGAGTGGAAAGTGGGCCTTTTTTTCATCCATTTCAGTAACCCGACCCGACTCGCAGTGTAATCAACGTTGCGGGGGAACAGTTTGTGTTAATAAATTATAATTCTGAAAACGAGGAGAAGATTTTTACCAAAGAACTTTTATATTTACGAGGATGTTTCCGGAACCGGCTTCCGTCTCCGCTAAGGGGTTGGACAGGCTAGATGCAGGAAGATTATTCCCGATGTTGGGGAAGTCCATATAATAATAATATAACCATATAACAATTACAGCACGGAAACAGGCCATCTCGACCCTTCTAGTCCGTGCCGAACACGTATTCTCCCCTAGTCCAGAACTAGGGGTCACAGTTTAAGGATAAGAGGGAAGTCTTTTAGGACCGAGATGAGAATATCATTTTTTACACAGAGAGTGGTGAATCTGTGGAATTCTCTGCCACAGAAGGTAGTTGAGGCCACAGTTCATTGGCTATATTTAAGAGGGAGTTAGATGTGGCCCTTGTGGCTAAAGGGATCAGGGGGTATGGAGAGAAGGCAGGGATGGGATACTGAGTTGGATGATCAGCCATGATCATATTGAATGGCGGTGAAGGCTCGAAGGGCCGAATGGTGTACTCCTGCACCTATTGTCTATGTTTCTATGGGATCTTTGGTGCGGAGACGGAAGCCGGTTACGGAAATGGGGCCGAAAATTACCCATGACCGTACTACGTCTTTTTCATCAGTGATCTATCTTGCTCGCTGTAGGATCTTTGGTTAAAGTGATTATCAAACAACAGGAGTGACGTCAGGATCACACACAAGTTGCACACGACAGGCAGCACAACAAGCAAGCGGGCAATCCACCCAAAGTTACCACGGTTAAAGGAAAATGTAGGTATATTACCTGTTGGAAAATAACGATAGCTAGTCAGCCTGAGTATGCCTGGAATTCCGCTCCTGATAAAGAGAGGGAAAAGGAAGAGAACTGGAGAAGCTGTGGTTTGAAACGCAGCATGCATACAGCCGGACAATTTGTGTCTGCCAGACAGCCACCGCACGGGTTAACAAACGCAACGGACAACAACACAGCCCCGGCCGTTCATGTCCCTGGCGACTGAGAAAGGTGAAAGGATCGACTGTAACCGCACTGTCAAACTCCACGTGGGCAGGAGAGATGGAGTACACCTCCTCCACGCGGTCCTGCCATGCACTCCCAGAAACGGCGCAGTGTAGGTTGGATGCAGAGTGAAGCCCCCTCCATACTGTCCCCACCGCACACTCCCAGGGCAGAGACAGGGGACATGCTCCTGGCGGTCCGTGTTACCACCTGACAGCGGGAGCGGTCCCCAGTGGAGGTCTCTCTACAAGGGAGTCCTCCCCCTTTACATCGGGGACCTGGGGTGGAGAGTGTGGCCTGCAACACTCTCCACCCCTGCCAGTTACTTCTGCGGCGAGGAGAAGTCCGTGTACCATTTGTATGCACAATGTGAGAGGTTGCAGCCCCTGTTCGAGTATCTGAAGGGGCTGCTCCTCCAGTTTTGGCTCCACTTTAGCCCGTCGTTATTGATTGACAGGGGGGGGGGGGGAGGGAGGAGGGGATCTCCCTGTCGGTCTGCTCCTGGGCCTGGCCAAGATGGCCGTTCGCGGGTCCAGGCAGCGGGCAGTCGACGGGGTTACGTCCGTGCCCGCGTGTCCCTGGAGAGGGAACACACACGCGGTGACCACGGGGACTGTGGGGGCCTTCCGCCAACGCTGGTCGCTGCGGGAGGTCGAATGTATTGTTGATAAAAAGGTTAATATTTTAATTTGATAACTTTGTAAAATGCCAATATAGGCATTCTCGGATCGTGTTACTACTTTGTATTTTTGTTTGTTCTGAATAAAAGCATTTTGTATAGAAAGAAAAAAACGCATGGGGACACTTATTCTAGACAAGGATGGCAGGATTTAAAATTGAATTTTCGACTCGCTTGTAAACTGCTGACACAGGCAGCTTTTGATATTAACGCTATACCACTTTGTGTGTCGGTTTTGTTTTTTTTGGAATATTTGTATTAAAAATAAAAAATTAAAAAATGCTCCAAGCTGAGCCCATCACTGGCCTGCCTGGTCTTTAAGCACAGGACCAGTTCCTATCCCAGCGGGCCTGGTCTGCCTGTGCGATCTTCACCCATCAGAGGATTTGGAATACGTGAAGGGCCAGATACTTGCAGAGAAGGGTCGGCACGCGTTAGATACGGGGTGGAGGCCCGGACAGGCATAAGGCAGCCGGGCGCCATTTTAGAATCGAGTGCGCTCTGTGGACTACACCACCTAGCCCGACTTTTCCTTTTTAAATAAGGGATGTGGCGTGGGGTGCCACAAAAACGTGACGGACCGAAGAGTCACCTTCTCCACAGCAAGTTCAATGATTGGTCGGTAATTGATTAGTGCGGGTGTTGGGGGGGGGGGGAGAAGGCAGGAGAATGGGGTTAGGAGGGAGAGATAGATCAGCCTTTGAATGGCGGAGTAGACATGGTGGGTCGAATGGCCTAATTCTACTCCTATCACTTATATGATCTTATGATGAACTCTCTCCCGAAATGTTACCACTCACCTACACATGAGGAGCAATTTACAACAGCCAATTCACCTGCCAACCCTTTGGTCTCTCGGACGTGGGGGAAGAGAGAACTGCAGATGCTGGTTGGATCGGAGGTGGACAGAAAATGCTGGAGTAACTCAGCGGGTGGGGCAGCGTCTATGGAGAGAAGGAATTGGCGACGCCAATTCCTTCTCTCCATAGAAGCTGCCTCACCCGCTGAGTTAACAGGCCTGTCCCACGAGCATGCGACTCCATGCGGCAAGCGCGTCCTAACGTGGTCGCTTGAGCCGTACGGCCTCGCGGGGCCGGTCCCACCTCGATCGCCGGAGCCGTATGGAGTTGTGGCGGAGCTGGTCCCGACATCGCGCGGGGATCCGAAAAACTGACCGCGTTCAAAGATTCCTCGCGACAACGGCCTCGACGCCGTACGCACCGCCTCGACGCCGTACGTCACGCGCGAACTTCCCGTCACTCACTCGACCTCCGCGCGGCCCCCGCTTCCGGTTTGGTCGCGCTCGCCGCATGCAGGTCGCATGCTGGTGGGACAGGCCCTATACTTGGGTCTCGACCCGAAAGGTCGCCAGTTCCTTCTCTCCGTAGACGCTGCCTCGCCCGCTGAGTTACTCGTTTTTTTTTTGGTCTACCTGGGCAGTGGAGACCTGATGGGACTGAACGGCCAGATTCCGTTCCTGCGACCTCTGGGCTCTTGGAAGTCTCGCGTACCGACGAGGAACAGAGCTGGCAGCAAGTGTTAATTCAAATCAATAAAACCCTGTGGCAGAAACGCCCACGTCGCGCGGGGGGGGGGCTGGAAACAGGAGGTATCACGAGCTAATGTCGTCTATGGCGACAAGTGATGGCTTCCCCACTGCTTGTCACCGGATGCTAGCATCCTTGACGATGGCAGCGATGTCAACGTTTGAAACAAGATGGACACGGAAAGAAGAATAAAACCCTGAGCGGAGAGGTGGTGGGGGGGTGGGGAGGGAGGGAGGAGAGACAGAAGCGGAATTGAAGGATCAGGCCCTGGATTTTATCTGGACTTTACATGCCTACAATTCCTGGACGCCCGCAGCGACGGCTGAGGAGGGTTGAGGTCCAGACCACGGGGGGAAATGGAGGAGGACTGGCCACATGTTGTGCCTTCCACCGCAGTGCTAAACAGTGGCGGACTGGCCAGGGTGTCAGCTTGCCCGATGGCAAGTGGGCCCCTGATGAAGTGATAGCAAGTGGGCCCCTGTTAAATGATAGCATTGTAGTTGTGGGTGGGCCCCCTTTGTCTCCTGGCAACCAATATTTTTAGGCCCAGTTTACCACTGGTGATGAATGCTGTGGTTCAATTTTTATCGTGTTTTTGTGTGTTCTTTTTTCATTTGTACCGCTGCTGGCAAATTCATTTAAACTTGCACTTTATGTGAATAAAACTGATATTGATTGATTGTTATCTGTGAGTGTGTTTCTCCGCTCCTTTGCAAGTAAGGCTTTGGCACTGTTAAGTGTTGGCAAGAGGGCTTTGGCACTGTTAGTGTTGGGGTGAGAGAGGAGAGGGGGGTAGGGAGGGAGGAGGAGGAGATGTGTGAGGAGGGGGGGGGGGGGAAGAGGGAGAAAAGCTCAGATGATGAGACACTTCCTCTTCTTGGCCTCGCGCTCAGTCAGGGACGGGTCGGACCCCGGGGACGTCACCTCCGTGCTGTGGCTCGTGCTCGAGCCCCTGGGGCTGGCCCTGACCAGGGCCGCCGGCTCCTGGGAACGTCCCCGTCCCCGACCCCGTCCCCGACCCCTCCCTCCTCTCCCACCTGCTCCGCGCCCCTGGGCTTCCATCTCCGACAGGCTGTAGGCCATGGCCAGCTGGAGGTCCTCGTCCTCATCGTCCTCGTCCCGCGCGTAGCCGGGGCCGGGGCCGGGGGGCAGGTTCCCAGCGGACGTCCCCCCTCGCGAGGTCTCGGCCTCCAGTCGCTGCCTCTCCTCCCTCTTGCTCATCTCCAACGCGAGGGCCATCTGGTCTTCCACACCTGGATGGGATGGAGCAGCGGTGAAGGGGAAACATTTGTCCAGGTATCCCCACCAGACCACCAGGCCCAGACAATAGGTGCAGGAGTAGGCCATTCGGCCCCTCGAGCCAGCACCGCCATTCAATGTGATCATGGCTGATCATCCCCAATCAGTACCCCGTTCCTGCCTCCTCCCCATATCCCCTGTCTGTGGAATTCTCTGCCTCAGAGGGCGGTGGAGGCAGGTTCTCTGCAAACTTTCAAGAGAGAGCTAGATAGGGCTCTTAAAGATAGCGGCAGTCTTAATGTGATAGGAGCAGAATTAGGCCATTCAGTCCATCAAGTCCACTCCGAAATTCATTCACGGCTGATCTATCTCAGCCCCATTCTCCTGCCTTCTCCCAATAACCCCTGACACCCGTAAAGATAAACTAGATGGGCCTAATGGCCTAATTCTACTCCTATCACTTATTACCTTATGAGCTTATGACACCGCCCTCTGAGGCAGAGAATTCCACAGACTCACAACTCTCTGGGTGAAGAAGTGTTTCCTCGTCTCCGTTCTAAATGGCTTACCTCTTATTCTTAAACTGAGGGTGTACACACAGTTTAAGAATAAGGGGTACACACCCCCCTCCCCCCGCCTGAACCCCAACACTCAAGGACGTGTCCACATCTGCGTTTAGCGCAACAGTGCGGAAACAGACCCTTCGGCCCACATAGTCCGTGCCGACCGGCGATCCCCGCACACTGACGCCAGCCTACACACACTAGGGACAGATTTACATTAATACCACGACAATTAACCTACAAACCTGCACGTCTTTGGAGAACACCCACAAAGTCACGGGGAGAACGTACAAACTCCGTACAGGCAGGATCGAACCCGGGTCTCTGGCGCCGCAGGGCAGTAGTTCTACCGCTGCGCCACCGTGCTGCCCACTAGTGCGAGAGTCTAGGACCAGAGGTCATACCTTCAGAATAAAAGGACGTTGCTTTAGGAAGGTGATGAGGAGGGATTTCTTTAGCCAGAGGGTGGTGAATCTGTGGAATTCATTGCCACAGAGACGGCTGTGCAGGCCAAGTCAATGGATATTTTTTAGGCGGAAATAGATAGAATATAGATTATTGCAGGTGTCAGGGGTTATGGGGAGAAGGCAGGAGAATGCGGCTGTGATAGAATTTCAGAGTAGACATGATGGGCTGAATGGCCTAATTCTGCTGCTATCACATGACTTTCTGGATGCTTTCAAGAGAGAGCTAGATAGGGCTCTTACAGATAGCGGAGACAGGGGATATGGGGAGAAGGCAGGAACGAGGTACTGATTGGGGATGATCAGCCATGATCACATTGAATGGCGGTGCTGGCTCGAAGGGCCGAATGGCCTACTCCTGCACCTATTGTCTATTGACTGCGTGGGTTTCCTCCGGGTGCTCCAGTTTCCTCCCATATCCCAAAGATGTGCAGGTTTGTAGGTTGATGGCCCCTAGTGCGTTGGGAGTGGATGAGAAAGTGGGACAACATAGAACTAGTGTTTGAATGGGTGATCGGCGGTATGCGTGGATCCGCTGCAGTCTACAAACCCCACTCACTTGCCGGGCAGTTCAGGGAGAAACTATGCTGTCCAACCAGCCTCACCAGCATCTTGTCCACAGCCACTATCCGCCCAGATCAATAAACAGCTAGCCAATAGGTTCAGGAGTAGGCCATTCGGCCCTTCGAGCCAGCACTGCCATTCAATGTGATCATGGCTGATCATCCCCAATCAGTACCCCGTTCCTGCCTTCTCCCCATATCCCCTGACTCCGCTATCTTAAAGAGCCCTGTCTAGCTCTCTCTTGAAAGTATCCAGAGAAGCAGGCCTCCAAACTGCACACAATACTCCAGGTGTGGTCTCACTAGGGCCCTGTACAACTGCAGAAGGACCTCTTTGCTCCTATACTCAACTCCTGGTCTCCTAATCTGAGGAAAGACATTCTTGCCATAGAGGGAGACTAGAGAAGGTTCACCAGACTGATTCCTGGGATGTCAGGACTTTCATATGAAGAAAGACTGGATAGACTCGGCTTGTACTCGCTAGAATTTAGAAGATTGAGGGAGGATCTTATAGAAACGTACAAAATTCTTAAGGGGTTGGACAGGCTAGATGCAGGAAGATTGTTCCCGATGTTGGGGAAGTCCAGAACAAGGGGTCACAGTTTAAGGATAAGGGGGAAATCTTTTAGGACCGAGATGAGGAAAACATTTTTCACACAGAGAGTGGTGAATCTGTGGAATTCTCTGCCACAGAAGATAGTTGAGGCCAGTTCATTGGCTATATTTAAGAGGGAGTTAGATGTGGCCCTTGTGGCTAAAGGGATCAGGGGGTATGGGGAGAAGGCAGGTACAGGATACTGAGTTGGATGATCAGCCATGATCATATTGAATGGCAGTGCAAGCTCGAAGGGCCGAACGGCCTACTCCTGAACCTATTTTCTATGTTTCTATTGTTATGAAGGACAAAATGCCATTGGCTTTCTTCACTGCCTGCTGTACCTGCATGCTTACTTTCATAGACTGATGAACAAGGACCCCCAGATCCCGTTGTACTTCCACGTTTCCCAACTTGACATCATTTAGATAGTAATCTGCCTATAGTAATTTGTTTTTGCTACCAAAGTGGATAACCTCACATTTATCCACATTAAACTGCATCTGCCCACTCACCCAACCTGTCCAAGTCACCCTGCATTCTCATAGCATCCTCCTCACAGTTCACACTGCCACCCAGCTTTGTGTCATCTGCAAATTTGCTGATGTTACTTTAAATCCCTTCATCTAAATCATTAATATATATTGTAAATAGCTGCGGTCCCAGCACCGAGCCTTGCGGTGTCCCACTAGTCACTGCCTGCCATTCTGAAAGGGACCCGTTAATCCCTACTCTTTGTTTCCTGTCTGCCAACCACTTCTCTATCCATGTCAGCACTCTACCCCCAATACCATGTGCCCTAATTTTGCCCACTAATCTCCTATGTGGGACCTTATCAAATGCTTTCTGAAAGTCCAGGTACACGACATCCACTGGCTCTCCCTTGTCCATTTTCCTAGTTACATCTTCAAAAAATTCCAGAAGATTAGTCAAGCATGATTTCCCCTTCGTTAATCCATGCTGACTCAGACCGATCCTGTTACTACCATCCAAATGTTCGGCTATTTCATCTTTTATAATTGACTCCAACATCTTCCCCACCATCGATGTCAGGCTAACTGGTCTATAATTTCCCGTTTTCTCTCTCCCGCCTTTCTTAAAAAGTGGGATAACATTAGCTACCCTCCAATCCACAGCAACTGATCCTGAGTCTATAGAACATTGGAAAATTATCACCAATGCATCCACGATTTCTAGAGCCACTTCCTTAAGTACCCTGGGATGCAGACCATCAGGCCCTGGGGATTTATCAGCCTTCAATCCCATCAGTCTACGCAACACAATTTTCTGCCTAATGTGGATTTCCTTCAGTTCCTCCGTCACCCCAGATCCTCTGGCCACTAGTATATCAGGAAGATTGTTTGTGTCCTCCTTAGTGAAGACAGATCCAAAGTACCTGTTCAACTCATCTGCCATTTCCTTGTTCCCCGTAATAAATTCACCCTTTTCAGTCTTCAAGGGTCCAACTTTGGTCTTAACTAATTTTTTCCTCTTCACTTACCTAAAGAAGCTTTTACTATCCGCCTTTATATTCTTGGCTAGCTTACCTTCGTACCTCATCTATTCTCCCCGTATTGCCTTTTTAGCTGACCAGAGGGGATCTTATAGAAACATATAGCAAAAAGCAGGAACAGGATACTGATTTTGGTGATCAGCCGTGATCATATTGAATGGCGGTGCCGGCTTGAAGGGCCGAATGGCCTACTCCTGCACCTATTTTCTGTTTCTATGTTTCTACTGCAGCCCCCAGGTCCTGAGGCCCCACCACACCCCCCACTCGACATCTAGAAGCAAGAAAGTGCAGAGAATTGTGGACGCAGCCCAGTCCATCACACAAACCAACCTCCCTTCCATTGACTCCATCTACACCTCACGCTGCCTCGGCAAGGCCAGCAGCATCATCAAGGACCAGTCTCAGCCCCCGGTCACTCCCACTTCTCCCCCTCTCCCATCAGGCAAGAGGTACAGAAGTGTGAAAACGCACACACACACCTCCAGATTCAGGGACAGTTTCTTCCCGACTGTTATCAGGCAACTGAACCATCACCTCACCAACCCGAGAGCGGTCCTGACCTCCCCTCTACCTCATTGGAGACCTTTGAACTATTCCCTTTATCTTGACACGCTAGAGGCAGGAAACATGTTCCCGATGTTGGGGGAGTCCAGAACCAGGGGCCACACAGTTTAAGAATAAGGGGTAAGCCATTTAGAAGGGAGACGAGGAAACACTTTTTCTCACAGAGAGTGGTGAGTCTGCCTCAGAGGGCGGTGGAGGCCGGTTCTCTGGATGCTTTCAAGAGAGAGTTAGATAGGGCTCTTAAAAATAGCGGAGTCAGGGGATATGGGGAGAAGGCAGGAACGGGGTACTGATTGTGGATGATCAGCCATGATCACATTGAATGGCAGTGCTGGCTTGAAGGGCCGAATGGCCTACTCCTGCACCTATTGTCTATTGACAACATATGTCTTCCCCCTCGTGCTCTGTATTCCTCCCACACTCCCAAGACGGGCAGGCTTGTAGGTTAGTTGGGTTCAGTAGATTGTCGTTGTGTCCTTGGGCAGACACTTCACCCACCTTTGCCTGTGTGTGAATGTGTGTGAATGTGTGTGAGTGATTGGTGGTGGTCGGAGGGGCCGTAGGCGCAGATTGGCAGCCACGCTTCCGTCAGTCTGCCCCAGGGCAGCTGTGGCTACAGAAGTAGCTCACCACCACCGAGTGTGACTGAGGAGTGAATGAATAATGCGATGTAAAGCGCCTTGAGTATTAGAAAGGCGCTATATAAATCCCATCCATTATTATTATTATTATTATTGCCTAGTGTGTAAGATGTGTAGGACATAAAACTAGCGTATGGGGTGATCATTGGTCAGTGCGGACTCGGTGGGCTGAAGGGCCCGTTTCTACGCTGTATCTCTAAACCAGAGTAAAAATTTAGCAGGGCTGTTTGGAAGTGGGCTGAGGCAGTAATGGCCCTGCCCCACGGTGCGAGTTCATTCCAAGAGCTCTCCCGAGTTTAAAAAAAATCAAACTCGTGGTAAGCACGGAGAATGAACGTAGCGGGTACGTCGGAGCTCGGGGACGTCTCTTAGTGGCTTGTAACGCTAACGGCAGGTACTCGGGAAGACTCGCTAACGGCAGGTAAGCTCGGGAAGAGTCGTGAAGATTTTCCAACTTGTTGAACCATGTCCATGAGAGCCCCGAGTACCGACGACAGCCATTACCATAAATCGGGGAGAGCTCTTGGAATGAACTCGTACCGTGGGACAGGGCCATAAGTCCAGTTGTGAAAGGCCAGCACGGTAGTGCAGCGGTAGAGTTGCTGCCTCACAGCGTCTGAGAAGCGGGTTCGATCCTGACTACGGGCGCTGTCTGTACGGAGTTTGTACGTTCTCCCCGTGACCTGCGTGGGTTTTCTCCGGTTTCCTCCCACACTCCACAGAGGTACAGGTTTGGAGGTTAATTTGGCTTTGGTAAAAATTGCAAATTGTCCCTAGTGTGTGTAGGTTAGTGTCTGGCAAGGGTTCCCAACCTGGGATACATTTACCCCCAAGGGGTAAATTTCCCCTACCTCGATTCTGGAATTGTAAGTATTTTTTCTCATTGACTGACTGCGTTTGGTTCTGGTAAACCGGTATCTGTTCATCATTAGTCGTTCATAAATAAATGAAACAACATTGTTACGTGCCATTAAAGTTGCCAGGGGTAAACGGGAACAAAAAAGGTTGGGAACCCCTGGTGTACGGGGTGGTCGATGGTCAGCGTGGATTCGGTGGGCCGAAGGGCTTGTTTCCACGCTGTATCTCTAAAGTATAAAATCTATAGGGCGTTCCTTCAAAGAGTTAGCCTGAAGACTGCAACAACCAGGTTCAGGAATAGCTACTTCCCCACAGTCATCAGGCTATTAAACATGGCTTGGTCAAAACTCTGAACATTAATAGCCCATTATCTGTTATTTGCACTTATTCATGTGTGTATATATTTATATAATGGTATGTGGACACACTGATATGGTTTGTAGTCAATGCCTACTATGTTAGGACAAGGGGTCACAGTTTAAGGATAAAGAGGAAATCCTTTAGGACCAAGATGAGAAAAATATTTTTCACACAGAGAGTGGTGAATCTGTGGAATTCTCTGCCACAGAAGGTAGTTGAGGCCAGTTCACTGGCTATATTTAAGAGGGAGTTAGATGTGGCCCTTGTGGCTAAAGGCATCAGGGGGTATGGAGAGAAGGCAGGTACAGGATACTGAGTTGGATGATCAGCCATGATCACATTGAATGGCGGTGCAGGCTCGAAGGGCCGAATGGCCTACTCCTGCACCTATTGTCTATGTTTCTATGTTCTGTTGTGCTGAAGCAAAGCAAGAATTTAATTGTCCTATCAGGGACAGATGACAATAAACTCACTTGACTTGACTTGATCAGCGTGATGGGCTGAATGGCCTCGCTTTTGACTGGATCTTTCCGATTAACCCTCACTGCAGTGACTGTTGACGCTGGGGGAACTTTGGGCCACCATGGTACGATGTAAGGCCTCTTTCGCCATTAACTCGTGACTCCAATGCATCCACCCAACCCTTTGTGATGTACATACAGTGTGACCTGTACACGCTGGAGTTTAGAAGAATGAGGGGGGGCCTCATTGAAATGTACAGAATAGTGCAAGGCTTGGATAGAGTGGATGTGGAGAGGATGTTTCCACTAGTGGGAGAGTCTAGGACTAGAGGTCACAGCCTCAGAATTAAAGGACGTTCTTTTAGGAAGGAGATGAGGAGAAATTTCTTTAGTCAGAGGGTGGTGAATCTGTGGAATTCTTTGCCACAGACGGCTGTGGAGGCCAAGTCAGTGGATATTTTGTAAGGCAGAAATATTGAATGGCGGAGCAGGCTCGAAGGGCTGAATGGCCTACTCCTGCACCTATTTCCTATGTTTCTATCTATGGAGCGAAGGAAATAGGCGACGTTTCGGGTCGAGACCCTTCTTCGGGTCAAAGACATAGTTTATAAAAAGCATTCGGAGTGGAGAGAGGCATGGAGGTAGCGCCTCTAGCGTGTAGGATAGTGCTAGTGTACGGGGTGATCGCTGGTCGGAGCGGGATGTTTCCTCACTATATCTTTAAACTAAAACTAAACTTAACCAATGACGTACCAGAAGTCATTCATTCATTCATTCATTCATTCATTCATTCATTCATTCATCATCGTGGAAAACATTAGCGACGCAGTGTTGCTGGTTCCCGACGGGAACAGTGACGGACGCACCACACATCTCCGTCCTCCAGTTCCTGCGGACTTCCACCGCTGGAAGTCTAGGATTTTGCTGCGTGTGTGTGTGTGTGTGCGCTTCATCATCGTTCCTTACAATGCTACGTACAACAGTGATCGCAACTTCTACTGACGTTTTGGTCCTGCTGGGGGTCCACAGACCTCCTCTCACCTGGCAAACCAGGTGGGGGAGACGGGGTACTGATTGGGGAATGATCAGCCGTGATCACTTTGAATGGCTCGAAGGGCCGAATAGCCTACTCCTGCATCTATTGTCTATTGTTTAGTCTCCGACTATCCGACCATGGAGCAGGTAGCACGGGATTACATGGTACCTGTGGCGGGTGGGGAGAATTCTCCCCGACCTGGTCCAGGCACGATGGCCCAGCGGTAGAGTTACTGCCTCACAGCGCCAGAGACCCGGGTTCAATCCTGACTACAGGTGCTGTCCATACGTTCTTCCTGTGACTGTGACATAGAAACATAGAAAATAGGTGCAGGAGTAGGCCATTCGGCCCTTCGAGCCTGCACCGCCATTCAATATGACCATGGCTGATCATCCAACTCAGTATCCTGTACCTGCCTTCTCTCCATACCCCCTGATCCCTTTAGCCACAAGGGCCACATCTAACTCCCTCTTAAATATAGCCAATGAACTGGCCTCAACTACCTTCTGTGGCAGAGAATTCCAGAGATTCACCACTCTGTGTGAAAAATGTTTTTCTCATCTCGGTCCTAAAAGATTTCCCCCTTATCCTTAAACTGTGACCCCTTGTTCTGGACTTCCCCAACATCGGGAACAATCTTCCTGCATCCAGCCTGTCCAACCCCTTAAGAATTTTGTACGTTTCTATAAGATCCCCCCTCAATCTTCTAAATTCTAGCGAGTACAAGCCGAGTCTATCCAGTCTTTCTTCATATGAAAGTCCTGACATCCCAGGAATCAGTCTGGTGAACCTTCTCTGTACGAATGGCAAGAATGTCTTTCCTCAGATGTCCGCATGGGTATCCTCTGGGTGCTCTGGCTTCCACCCTTATTTCAAAGGCGTGCAGGCTCGGAGGTTAATGTGCTTCTGCAAATTGGCCCTAGTGTGCATGATAGAACTAGTTGTACGTTCTCCCTGTGACCTGCGTGGGTTTTCTCCGGGATCTCCAGATTCCTCCCACACTCCAAAGACGTGCAGGTTTGTAGGTGAATTGGCTTGGATGAAAATTGTAAATTGTCCCCTAGTGCGTAGGATAGTGCTAGTGTACGGGGGTGATCGCTGGTCGGAGTGGACTCGGTGGGCCGAAGGGCCTGTTTCCGCACTGTGCCTTTAAAGTCTAAAGGTAAAGTCTGAAGGTGATTGTTGGTCAGCACAGATTCAATGGGTTGAAGGGCCTGTTTCCACACTGTATCTCAGAACTAAACTAAACTAACCCGCTGGTGTAGGAAAGAACTGCAGATGTTGGTTTCAAACCGGAGTTAGGCCTAAAAGCTGGAATAACAGCGGGTCAGACAGCATCTCTGGAGAAAAGGAAGAGGTGACTTTTCAGGGCGAGACACCTTCTTCAGACTGGTCTCGACCCAAAACTTCACCTATCCATGTTCTCCAGAGATGCTGCCTGACCTGCTGAGTTACTCCAGCACTCTGTGAAACGTCACCTATCCATGTTCTCCACAGATGCTGCCTGACCCGCTGAGTTACTCCAGCATTTTGTGTCTATCATCATAATGAACCAGCATCGTATCGGGCCAAAACTCTTTTGGAAATAGGCAAAGTTTCGGGCTGAAACCCTTCCGGGTTTCGGCCCGAAACGTTGCCTATTTCCTTCACTCCACAGATGCTGCCTGACCCGCTGAGTTACTCCAGCACTCTGTGAAACGTCACCTATCCATGTTCTCCACAGATGCTGCCTGACCCGCTGAGTTACTCCAGCACTCTGTGAAACGTCACCTATCCATGTTCTCCACAGATGCTGCCTGACCTGCTGAGTTACTCCAGCACTCTGTGAAACGTCACCTATCCACGTTCTCCACAGATGCTGCCTGACCCGCTGAGTTACTCCAGCACTCTGTATCTATCTAAACGTATCCATTTGCACATTATCCCTCCATTTCCTGCACATTCTCTCTAGACCACAGACAGCAGCCAAGTTTAGCTTCTACCACTGCAGTTAAATTCAAGGAATTAAATAGGACGGCAAGTTACAAAACAAATACAATCTTGCCTCAGTGATGGTAAATGTGAAAATCACAGCCTTACATTCACTGGAATTTAGAAGGATGAGAGGGTATCTTATAGGAGCATGTAAAACTATTAAGGGATTGGACAGGCTAGATGCAGGAAAAATGTTCCCGATGTTGGGGGAGTCCAGAACCAGGGACCACAGTTTAAGAATAAGGGGTAAGCCATTTAGAACGGAGATGAGGAAAAACATTTTCACCCAGGTAGTTGCGAATCTGAGGAATTCTCTGCCTCAGAAGGCAGTGGGAGCCAATTTTCTGGATTATGTTTTCAAGAGAGAGTTAGATAGAACTCTTCGGGCTAGCGGAATCAAGGGATGTGGGGAGAAAGCAGGAATGGGGTACTGATTGGGGATGATCAGCCATGATCATATTGAATGGCGTTGCTGGCTCGAAGGGTCGAATGGCCTACTCCTGCACCTATTGTCTATGTTTCTAACTCCACCCGGTTCACAAACACTCTTCAGTGAGGAAGCACCGGCAAGGGCAACAGGGCGGCACGGTGGTGCAGCTGTTAGAGCTGCTGCCTCTCACAGCCCCAGAGACCCCGGTTCGATCCTGCCCTCGGGTGCTGTCAGTGTGTGGAGTTTGCACGTTCTCCCCGTGGCAGCTGAGGTTTCCTCCGGCTGCTCCGGTTTCCTCCCACATCCCAAAGACATGCCTGCCTGTAGGTTAATTGGCCCTCGGTAAAAATGCTCCCCAGTGTGTAGGGAGTGGGATAACATAGAACTAGTGTGAATGAATGATCGATGGTCAGCATGGACTCGATGGGCCGAAGGGCCCGTTTCCATGCTATATCTCCAAACCAAACCATCTGGAGCCAGTGTCATTAGTAAAGGATCAAAAGATGCAGTAATAAGAGTACTCTCCGAACCTCAATGCTTCTGAGGGATTCAAAGA
The DNA here is from genome assembly GCF_010909765.2 of Amblyraja radiata. NCBI lineage: Eukaryota > Metazoa > Chordata > Chondrichthyes > Rajiformes > Rajidae > Amblyraja > Amblyraja radiata. Next base: position 86,386,154 of record NC_045962.1, on the reverse strand, counting down.
AGAGGTGAACATGACCCATCAAAGCAAGGTCAATCTAATTCCACATCGCCAGCTGTGTGACTATTCGGGTTGGTAAAGAAAACAAGACACAGAGTGCTGGAGTAACTCAGCGGGTCAGGCAGCATCTGTGGAGAACATGGATAGGTGACGTTTCACAGAGTGCTGGAGTAACTCAGCGGGTCAGGCAGCATCTGTGGAGTGAAGGAAATAGGCAACGTTTCGGGCCGAAACCCGGAAGGGTTTCAGCCCGAAACGTTGCCTATTTCCAAAAGAGTTTTGGCCCGATATGATGCTGGTTCATTATGATGATAGACACAAAATGCTGGAGTAACTCAGCGGGCCAGGCAGCATCTCCGGAGAACGTGGATAGGTGACGTTTCACAGAGTGCTGGAGTAAAGTATTATAGACAATAGACAATAGGTGCAGCAGTAGGCCATTCGGCCCTTCGAGTCAGCACCGCCATTCAATGTGATCATGGCTGATCATCCCCAATCCGTACCCCGTTCCTGCCTTCTCCCCATATCCCCTGACTCCGCTATTTTTAAGAGCCCTATCTAGCTCTCTCTTGAAAGCATCCAGGGAACCTGCTTCCACCGCCCTCCGAGGCAGAGAACTCAGGGGGTCAGGCAGCATCTGCGGAGAACATGGAGAGGTGACGTTTCAGGACAGGATCCTTCTTCAGACTGATTTGGACAAAGCCTGGCAAGTAATAGTTCGACACAGGCAAGGGGGGGTTTTGGACAGGCAGCTGGTTGGAACAGCGATAAGAACGATAGGTGTGACCAGGCTTGAAGAGTTGCAAATTGCGTAGATTGTGAAGTTTGAAGCTACGTGACCTCGCCTCTAGGGTTCGAGTCGGAACCCTTCTTCAGATTTAAATTCAAAAATCATAGGAGCAGAAGTAGGCCATTCGGCCCATCGAGTCTACTCCGCCATTCGATCGTGGCTGATCTATGTCTCCCTCTCAACTCCATTCATAGAAACATAGACAATAGGTGCAGGAGTAGGCCATTCGGCCCTTCGAGCCTGCACCGCCATTCAATATGATCATGGCTGATCATCCAACTCAGTATCCTGTACCTGCCTTCTCTCCATACCCCCTGATCCCTTTAGCCACAAGGGCCACATCTAACTCCCTCTTAAATATAGCCAATGAACTGGCCGCAACTACCTTCTGTGGCAGAGAGTTCCAGAGATTCACCACTCTCTGTGTGAAAAATATTTTTCTCATCTCGGTCCTAAAGGATTTCCCCTTTATCCTTAAACTGTGACCCCTTGTCCTGGACTTCCCCAACATCGGGAACAATCTTCCTGCATCTAGCCTGTCCAACTCCTTAAGAATTTTGTAAGTTTCTATAAGATCCCACCTCAAACTTCTAAATTCTAGCGAGTACAAGCCGAGTCTATCCAGTCTTTCTTCATATGAAAGTCCTGACATCCCAGGAATCAGTCTGGTGAACCTTCTCTGTACTCCCTCTATGGCAAGAATGTCTTTCCTCAGATTAGGAGACCAAAACTGTACGTAATACTCCAGGTGTGGTCTCACCAATACCGTTCTCCTGCCTTCTCTCCATAACCCCTGACACACTTTACGAATCAAGAATCAGTCAATCTCTGCCTTAAATATACCCATTCACTTGGCCCCCTGCAGCTGCCTGTGGCAATTAGTTTGACAGGTTCACCTTCCCTCTGACTAAAGAAATGTACAGCACGCGGAGGGATGGTTTCTAAACTAGGAATGCCGCAGCTGGATTAGGGGACGAGATCCTCACCCGATCTTAGGGGTGGGGGGCGAGCGAGAGAGCAGCTTGAGGGATGTGTCACTGCCCGAGAGCGGCAAGGCACGGTTTATGGGTTTGGAGTTGCAAGTTCAAATCCCGCCACTCCATCCGGGAATTTTTGTTTTTTTAATTAAGTAAATCTGGAATAAATCAACGTGGAAAGTACTTGATCTAATAAGAAGGAAGTGCAGATGCTGGTTTTAAACCAAAGGGTACAGAGAAGATTTGCGAGGATGTTGCCTGGACTCGAGGGTGTGAGTTACAGGGAGAAGTTGAGTAGACTGGGTCTCTATTCTTTGGAGTGCAGGAGAATGTGGGGTGATCTTATAGAGGTATATAAAATCATGAGAGGAATAGATCAGGTAGACGCACAGAGTCTCTTGCCCAGAGTAGGGGAATCGAGGACTAGAGGACATAAATTAAGGTGAAGGAGAAAAGATTGAATAGGAATCTGAGGGGTAGCTTTTTCACACAAAGGGTGGTGGGTGTATGGAACAAGCTGCCGGAGGAGGTAGTTGAGGCTGGGACTATCCCAACATTTAAGAAACAGTTAAGACAGGTACATGAAGCATAGAAAATAGGAGGCCATTCGGCCCTTCGAGTCAGCATCGCCATTCATTGTGATGATGGATAGAACGGGTTTGGAGGGATATGGGCCAAATGCGGGCAGGTGGGACTCATGTAGATGAGACATGTTAACTGGTGTGGGCAAGTTGGGCCGAAGGGCCTGTTTCCGCACTGTATCACTCTACAGACACAAAGTGCTGGCGTAACTCTGCGGGATATTTTTAATGCAGACATTGACAGATTATTGATTAGTACGAAGGTACACACAAAAGGCTGGAGTGACTCAGCGGGACAAAAGGCAGCATCTCTGGAGAGGAGGAGAGGGTGACGATTCGGGTCGAGCCCCTTCAGTATGATTGATCTAGGTTGCGGAAACAGCCGGTGGTTAAAACTAATTGAGAATAAAGGCAGGCGGGAGGGAGGGAGGGGAAGGGAAGGCGTGTCTTTATTTCTACAATATAATTATTCCAGATTCTCGGGTGGCGAGGCTGAACATCCCTTAGTAATGGCGGTTGCTAGCGGCTGCTGGTGTGTTCTACGCTTCCAGGCTGGCTGCCGTGCGGCTTCCCTCTCATCTCTTCTCTAGCTCTTCCCCTGCTTCTCCCTGCGGCCGCCGACATTCTCGTGCCGCCACGCGCTCTAGTTTCTCACCAGCTTCTTGTCCCGCTTACCGTTCACTCGAACCGACTTCAGCTGCCCATCCTCCTCCACCTCCACCCTCTCTTCACCGTTCTCCACAACCCTGGGGGCGGGGGGAGACAAATTGAGTCATTGATTAGTTAATAATAATAATAATAATAATAATAATAATAATAATAATAATAATAATAATAATAATAATAATAATAACAATAATAATAATAATAATAATAATAACAATAAACTTTATTTCGGACTCAAGGGCCAGACATGGGACGACATTACATAAAAATACATTGCATATAAAAACACCTTAAAATCCATGGCTATGAGAATGCAGGGCGACTTGGACAGGTTGGGGGAGTGGGCAGAAGCATGGCAGATGAAGTTTAATGCGGATAAATGTGAGGTTATCCACTTTGGTAGCAAAAACAGGAAGGCAGATTACTATCTAAATGGCGTCAAGTTGGGAAAAGGGGAAGTACAACGGGATCTGGGGGGTCCTTGTACATCAGTCTATGAAAGTAAGCATGCAGGTACAGCAGGCAGTGAAGAAAGCGAATGGCATGTTGGCCTTTATAACAAGAGGAATCGAATATAGGAGCAAAGAGGTCCTTCTGCAGTTGTACAGAGCCCGTGAGACCATACCTGGAGTATTGTGTGCAGTTTTGGTCCCGTAATTTGAGGAAGGACATTCTTGCTATTGAGGGAGTGCAGCGTAGGTTTACAAGGTTAATTCCCGGGATGGCGGGACTGTCATATGCTGAGAGAATGGAGCAGCTGGGCTTGTACACTCTGGAGTTTAGAAGGATGAGAGGGTATCTTATTGAAACATATAAGATTATTAAGGGTATGGACACACTAGAGGCAGGAAACATGTTCCCGATGTTGGGGGAGTCCAGAACCAGGGGCCACAGTTTAAGAATAAGGAGTAAGTCATTTAGAACGGAGACGAGGAAACACTTTTTCTCACAGAGAGTGGTGATTCTGTGGAATTCTCTACCTCAGAGGGCGGTGGAGGCCGGTTCTCTGGATACTTTCAAGAGAGAGCTAGATAGGGCTCTTTAAAAATTGCGGAGTCAGGGGATATGGGGAGAAGGCAGGAACGGGGTACTGATTGCGGATGATCAGCCATGATCACATTGAATGGCGGTGCTGGCTCGAAGGGCCGAATGGCCTACTCCTGCACCTATTGTCTATTGTCTAATTACATATAAAAGCTCGGTATGTTTAAGAAAGAACTGCAGATGCTGGAAAAATGAAAGGTGGACAAAAACCCGGAGAAACTCAGCGGGTGAGGCAGCATCTATGGAGCGAAGGAATAGGTGACGTTTCAGGTCGAGACCCTTCTTCAGACTGATGTGGGGGCGGGGGGAGGAAAGAAAGGAAGAGACGGAGACAGTGGGCTGTGGGAGAGCTGGGAAGGGGAGGGGAAGGAGGGAGAAAGCAGGGACTTCCTGAAATGCAGCACCTCATATTTCCTTTGGGTAGTTTACACCCCAACGGTATGAACATTGACTTCTCCAATTTCAGGTAGTCCTTGCTTTCTCCCTCCTTCCCCTCCCCTTCCCAGCTCTCCCACAGCCCACTGTCTCCGCCTCTTCCTTTCTTCTTCCCCCCCCCCCCCCCACCTCCACATCAGTCTGAAGAAGGGCCTCGACCTGAAATACCACCTATTCCTTCGCTCCATAGATGCTGCCTCACCCGCTGAGTTTATAAAAGCTTAGTATATCACTTATAAAAGCAACATAAATTATACACAAATAATACAATACATGATTTAAAATCCAGAATAAAAAAGATCAGTGTCCTACAACGAGACAGCGATACCCGTGTCTCCACAACTGGGATTGGTAGCGTGTAGCGCTAAAATTATGTTTGACAAGGCCACGATAATAGTAAGATTAAACGAGAACTTACCAGTTTGAAGTTTGATCTGCATTTTATGAGGAGTTACGATGAGGGATTACATGAAGAACCCGCTCAGTGCGCAGGCGCGGCATACTTCCAAGCAGCGGTGTGGAATCACAGATAGACACAGTTATTTGAAGTAAACATAGTAAAGATAAGGAGACATCAATTTATTAGTTTGATCCATATAATAAGGGTGGGAGCGGAGGGCACGTAATCCCTCATCGTAACTCCTCATAAAATACAGATCAAACTTCAAACTGGTAAGTTCTCGTTTAATCTTACTATTTTACTTCGGAGTCACGTGAGTGACTACGTGAAGACTTCAAAGCTCTGTGATTTCAAACCGTGTAACAGTTCATACTTCACTCGCTGCCGAAGTCATTCGAGGGAGGAAGTATGTTATCGTAATCAACCATGAATCTGTTTGTAAAAAACAATAATGGTGTTATTAACAACAACAAGACCAATTGCTCCCCCGGGCTTAAATTATATATTTTTTGCAGATTCTTTTTCTGCAAACGATACAGGTTCTGTCAGTGGTTTGTTATAAAAGTTTGGAACGTATACTCCCTAGACCACCCTGCAGTAGCCAGGATGTGGTCCATAGGTTCGTCCATCCTCTTAGTTACTGACGTGGAAGCTGTTCTGGTGGAATAAGATTTTATACACGTTAGTATTTACTCCAGCAACTCCCAGTACCTGCTTGAGCCACTAGATAGTTTAGCTCGTCACCCGACCATGAGGTTTCCTGTGGCTGACCCATAAGGCTTTTTCCTCTCCCTCGGTATTCCTTATTGTGTCGATCTCTAAGTGGGTCATGACACATAAAACGTGGTTCAGGTGGGTATGCCCGGAATTTCATGACTGGACCTGATGTTCCTGGTCTGTTCTGTTTGGCCAACCCTTGAATGGGCATGTGACACTATCTGGTGTTATAACCATGTTGTCCCATCGCAGTAGATGGGAGAGCTGGCTCTTTGTGTTGATGTAAGGCCACCAGCATGTCCATCTTCAGGGTAGGCTGTTCCAGGGTGAGTGACCTGGCTGGTGATCATCCCCTAAGGTATGTCAGGATTTCACTGACATCCCAATTTGGGTGTACCTATTTCTGGGGAATGGATTGATATACCTCTCCTGTATCTGATCACCAGTGAGCGGTACCCAAGTTGAGTAGGCTAACAGAACATGTCCTTCATTGTGGTGAAGACCTGCCAGGAGCTCCAGTACAGTTTTTTGTTATAGTTGAATGTGTAATTCCTGTTTTGGAAACAGTGTACCATTTCTTGATGCTCCTCAGGTATGTTCCCTAGGATATGCGCGTAATGCCGCGCCTGCGCACTGAGCGGGTTCTTCACGTAGTCACTCACGTGACTCCGAAGTAAAATTACATTTTTAGAGTCATTTATCCTGCAAATGAATTTGTACATATGATTTCTTAGGATAGCTTCTAAAGTACTGACTCCTGCAGCCACAAACATGTTACTAGCACTACACCATCTAGGTTTCCTTAGCAATTTTCTCATGGCATCATTATAGGCCACCTTTAGTCTCTGCATACTTGTCTTTAAATAGTTCGACCACAGGTGCGCAGTGTAGAGTGGTGTGCAGTATGCTCTAAATAGCGACATCTTCACCACATCTGTACACGCACCAAACTTACGCAAGAGAATATTCGCCTGTATATACACCATACGTCGTTGCCTATAAATATCATAGATACATAGATAGATACATAGAAAATAGGTGCAGGAGTAGGAGGCCATTCGGCCCTTCGAGTATATCCTCATCATCTGACATTTGTTCCGTGATAAAATGCCCAAGATATTTTACCCTATTACTTTGTAGATACAGCGAGGAAAAGTAAAACCATTTGGGTATGGGCGGCACGGTGGCGCAGCGGTAAGGTTGCTGCCTCACAGCGCCAGAGACCCGGGTTCGATCCTGGCTATGGGTGCTGACTGTACGGAGTTTGTACGTTCTCCCCATGACCTGCGTGGGTTTTTTTCCAAGATCTTCATTTTCCTCCCTCGTTCCAAAGACGTACAGGTTTGTAGATTAAGTATAGACAATAGACAATAGACAATAGGTGCAGGAGTAGACCATTCAGCCCTTCGAGCCAGCACCACCATTCAATGTGATCATGGCTGATCATCCCCAATCAATACCCCGTTCCTGCCTTCTCCCCATATCCCGACTCCGCTATCTTTAAGAGCCCTATCTAGCTCTCTCTTGAAAGTATCCAGAGAACCCACCACCACCACCAGAGAATTCCACAGACTCACAACTCTCTGTGAGAAAAAGTGTTTCCTCATCTCTGTTCTAAAAGGCCTACAGATGCTGCCTGACCCGCTGAGTTACTCCAGCACTATCTGTGCCCCCTACAAGGGGTTAAGCTCACCAGGCCCTGGCCGAAGGCTTTGAATCTCATCTTAGGTACTCACTTTCTGGTGGTCACGCGCTTGCCATTGACAAACTTCGTGGAGGTCGAGATCGATCGGAAATTGCCGATTCCACCGCCGCCAAAGTTGGTGGAGAACGAGGAGAATTCTGTCGACGGTAAAGGACACTCGTTAATGGGCGGGCATGAGGGATCGGAGAAAGGGCAGTGGGTGCATGCAAAGAGCTGCCAGAGGAGGTCTACAGGTCCAAGGTTAATTCCCGGGATGGCGGGACTGTCATATGCTGAGAGAGTGGAGCGGCTGGGCTTGTACACTCTGGAGTTTAGAAGGATGAGAGGGTATCTTATTGAAACATATAAGATTATTAAGGGTTTGGACACACTAGAGGCAGGTAACATGTTCCCGATGTTGGGGGAGTCCAGAACCAGGGGCCACAGTTTAAGAATAAGGGGTAAGCCATTTAGAACAGAGACAAGGAAACACTTTTTCTCACAGAGAGTTGTGAGTCTGTGGAATTCTCTGCCTCAGAGGGCGGTGGAGGCAGGTTCTCTGGATGCTTTCAAGGGAGAGCTAGATAGGGCTCTTAAAGATAGCGGAGTCAGGGGTTATGGGGAGAAGGCAGGAACGGGGTACTGATTGTGGATGATCAGCCATGATCACATTGAATGGGGGTGCTTGGACTTGTAAACCTCCTCTGGCAGCCGTCCCATATTCTCAGGAAGGGTTGGGCCGAAGGGCTTATTTCTGTAGACACGTGGAACTGCAGATGCTGGCTTACACACAGAAAAAGACGCAAAGTGCTGGAGTAACTCAGCAGGTCAGGCAGCATGTCAGGTGCACATGGATGGGTGACGTTTCGGGTCGGGATCCTTCTTCAGTTTGTTTCTACCCCCTCCAGCACCTCTTGCCACATTCCCACCAACCAACCCCAGTAAGGTGTAGGGTGTTGACATGGATAGAAAATTGGTTGGCAGACCGGAAGCAAAGAGTAGGAGTGAACGGGTCCTTTTCAGAATGGCAGGCAGTAGCGAGTGGAGTGCCACAAGGCTCGGTGTTGGGACCGCAACTGTTTACCATATATATTAATGATGTGGAAGAGGGAATTAGGAGCAACACTAGCAAGTCTGCGGATGACACAAAGCTGGGTGGCAGTGTGAACTGTGAAGAGGATGTTCGGAGGTTGCTGGGTGACCTGGACAGGTTGAGTGAGTGGGCAGATGCGTGGCAGATGCAGTATAATATAGATAAATGTGAGGTTATCCACTTTGGCGGCAAAAACAAGGGGGCAGATTATTATCTCAATGGGGTCAGTTTAGGTAAGGGGGAGGTACAGCGAGACCTGGGTGTCCTTGTACACCGGTCACTGAAAGTTGGCGTGCAGGTACAGCAGGCAGTGAAGAAAGCTAATGGAATATTGGCCTACATAACAAGAGGATTTCAGTAAAGAGGTTCTTCTGCAGTTGTATAGGGCTCTGATGAGACCACATCTGGAGTATTGTATACAGTTTTGGTCTCCTAATTTGAGGAAGGACATCCTTGTGATTAAGGCAGTGCAGTGTAGGTTCACGAGATTGATCCCTGGGATGGCGGGACTGTCATATGAGGAAAGATTGAAAAGACTAGGACTGGACGTGTCTATAAAAGGACTGGACAAGCTAGATGCAGGAAAAATGTTCCCAATGTTGGGCGAGTCCGGAACAAGGGGCCACAGTCTTAGAATAAAGGGGAGGTAATTTAAGACTGAGGTGAGAAAAAAAACATTTTCACCCAGAGAGTTGTGAATTTATGGAATTCCCTGCCACAGAGGGCAGTGGAGGCCAAGTCACTGGATGGATTTAAGAGAGAGTTAGATAGAGCTCTAGGGGCTAGTGGAGTCAAGGGATATGGGGAGAAGGCAGGCACGGGTTATTGATAGGGGACGATCAGACATGATCACAATGAATGGCGGTGCTGGCTCGAAGGGCCGAATGGCCTCCTCCTGCACCTATTTTCTATGTTTCTATGTATCTAATGTCCCAGTTTCCAACGTACCTGATCCGGTGGGAAAAGGGAATGAGAACAAAGATCCAGGTTGTCGAGATCTGTTACTGCCTCCCAATTCAGAAAAAGGACCAAAATCATCTGTTGAAAGAATAAAATAAGATTAGAGTAAATATGATCTATGTTAGTGTGTAGGAAGGAACAGCAGATGTTGGCTTCGACAGAGGGTGGTGAATCTGTGGAATTCTTAGCCGTAGAAGGCTGTGGAGGCCAAGCCAGTAGATATTTCTAAAGCAGAGATAGATGGATTCTGTGTAAGAAGGAACTGCAGATGCTGGTTTAAACTGTAGACACAAAAAGCTGGAGAAACTCAGTGGGTGAAGCAGCATCTATGGAGCGAAGGAATGGGTGACGTTTCCGGTCACATTATTTAAAATGTATATTAATGATTTAGATAAAGGAATTAAGTGTAACGTCTTCAAGTTTGGGGATGACACAAAGCTGGGTGGCAGCGAGGAGGATGCCATGAGGCTGCAGGGTGACTTGGACAGGTTGGGTGAGTGGGCAGATGCATGGCAGATGCAGTTTAAGGTGGGTAAATGTGAGGTTATCCACTTTGGTGGCAAGAACAGGAAGGCAGATTATTATCTGAATGGTGTTAGATTAGGGGAGTTGCAACGAGACCTGGGTGGGCTTGTACATCAGTCACTGAAAGTAAGCATGCAGGTACAGCAGGCAGTGAAGAAAGCAAATGGCACGTTGGCCTGCATGGCGAGAGGATTTGAGTATAGGAGCAAGGAAGTCCTATTGCAGTTGTACAGGGCCCTGGTGTGACCACACCTGGAGTATGGTGCTCAGTTTTGGTCTCCTAGTCTGAGGAAGGACATTCTTGCCATTGAGGGAGTGCATCGTAGGTTAACGAGGTTAATTCCCGGGATGGCAGGACTGACATATGATGAAAGAATGGAGCGACTGGGCTTGTACACACTGGAATTTAGAAGGAAGAGAGGGGGCCTTATAGAAACATATAAAATTCTTATAGGGTTGGACAGGCTAGATGCAGGAAACATGTTCCAGATGTTGGGGAAGTCCAGAACCAGGGGTCACAGTTTAAGAATAAGGGTTAAGCCATTTAGGACTGAGATGAGGAAAAACTTCTTCACCCAGAGAGTAGCGAATCTGTGGAATTCTCTGCCACAGAAGAGAGTGGAGGCAATTCACTGGATGTTTTCAAGAAAGAGTTGGATATAGCTCTGAGGGCTAATGGAATCAAGGGATATGGTGAGAAAGCAGGAACGGGGTACTGATTCTGGATGATCAGCCATGATCAAACTGAAATCTGGGCTTGTACACTCTGGAGTTTAGAAGGATGAGAGGTGATCTTACTGAAACATATGATTATTAAGGGTTTGGACACTCTAGAGGCAGGAAACATTTTCCTGATGTTGGGGGAGTCCAGAACCAGGGGCCACAGTTTAAGAATAAGGGGTAAGCCATTTAGAATGGAGACGAGGAAACACTTTTTCTCACTGAGAGTTGTGAGTCTGTGGAATTCTCTGCCTCAGAAGGCGGTAGAGTCCGGTTCTCTGGATACTTTCAGGAGAGAGCTAGTTAGGGTTCTTAAAGATAGCGGAGTCAGGGGATATGGGGAGAAGGCAGGAACGGGGTACTGATTGTGGATGATCAGCCATGATCACATTGAATGGTGGTGCTGGCTCAAAGGGCCGAATGGCCTACTCCTGCACCTATTGTCTATATTGACACGGGTAAAGACAGAGAGCAGAACCATGTAGCATGTTCATGTTCACTATGTTCACATGTTCTTCCTGTTCACCATCTACACCTCGGACTTTAGATACAACTCGGACCCCTGCCGCCTGCAGATGTTTTCAGATAACTCTGCAATTGTGGGCTGCATCAGTGAGGGGAGGGAAGTTGAACGCAGAGGTGTGGTCAACGACTTTGTTGAGTGGTGTGGACTGAATCACCTGCAGCTCTACACTCACAAGATTAAGGAGTTGGTGGTGGGCTTTAGGAGGAGAGGAACACCCCTGTCCCCTGCCTCCATCATTGGTGTGGATGTGCAGTTTACCAGGGAGTACAAGTACCTTGTAGTGTACGTGGACAGTAAACTGGACTGGTCCAGGAACACTGAGGCCCTGAACAAGAAGGGACAGAGCCGACTGTACTTTTTGAGAGGGCCCCGCTCCTTCAACATCTGCAGTAAGATGCTGCAGATGTTCTACCAATCGGTGGTGGCCAGTGCCATCTTCTCCGCTGCCGTGTGCCGGGGCAGCAGGGCGAAGGTCACGGACACCAACAGGATCAACAAACTCATCAGGAAGGCCGGCTCTGTCCTGGGGGAGGAGTTGGAGTTGGTTCCAAGGGATCCCTGCTGATTGTATTGTATTGTGTTGTATTGTACTTTGTATTGTACCCTAGGTAAGAGGGGAGTATGAGTGCCAGGGCAGTGTACTGTTCTGGATGTCAGATGTGGGAGGTCAAGGAATCTGATAGCCTTCCAGACGTCCACATCTGCACCAGGTGCGTCGAGATGGGGCTCCTAAGGGACCGTATTAGGAACCTGGAGCAGCAGCTCGATGACCTCCATCTGGTCAGGGAGAGCGAGGAAGTCATTGAGAGGAGTTACAGGGAGGTGACCACAGGAGGCAGGCAAGTGGGTCACGGTTAGGAGGGGCAAGGGGCACAGGCAGGGACTAGAGAGTACCCCGGTGGCTGTACACCTTGACAATAAGTATTCCTGTTTGAGTACGGTTGGGGGAGACAGCCTGGGGGTTCAGTATTGATGTGGATAGAGAACTGGCTGGCAGACAGGAAGCAAAGAGTAGGAGTAAACGGGTCCTTTTCACAATGGCAGGCAGTGACTAGTGGGGTACCACAAGGCTCAGTGCTGGGACCCCAGCTATTTACGATATATATTAATGATTTGGATGAGGGAATTGAATGCAACATCTCCAAATTTGCGGATGACACGAAGCTGGGGGGCAGTGTTAGCTGTGTGGAGGATGCTAGGAGGCTGCAAGGTGAATTGGATAGGCTGGGTGAGCGGGCAAATGCATGGCAGATGCAGTCTAATGTGGATAAATGTGAGGTTATCCACTTTGGTGGCAAAAACAGGAAAGTAGACTATTATCTGATTGGTGGCCGATTAGGAAAGGGGGAGATGCAACGAGACCTGGGTGTCATGGTACACCAGTCATTAAAAGTAGGCATGCAGGTGCAGCAGGCAGTGAAGAAGGCGAATGGTATGTTAGCATTCATAGCAAAAGGATTTGAGTATAGGAGCAGGGAGGTTCTACTGCAGTTGTACAGGGTCTTGGTGAGACCACACCTGGAGTATTGCGTACAGTTTTGGTCTCCTAATCTGAGGAAGGACATTCTTGCCATAGAGGGAGTGCAGAGAAGGTTCACCAGACTGATTCCTGGGATGTCAGGACTTTCATATGAAGAAAGACTGGATAGACTCGAATTTGTATTTAGAAGATTGAGGGGGGATCTTATAGAAACTTACAAAATTCTTAAGGGGTTGGACAGGCTAGATGCAGGAAGATTGTTCCCGATGTTGGGGAAGTCCAGAACTAGGGGTCACAGTTTAAGGATAAGGGGGAAATCTTTTAGGACCGAGATGAGGAAAACATTTTTCACACAGAGAGTGGTGAATCTCTGGAATTCTCTGCCACAGAAGTTACTTGAGGCCAGTTCATTGGCTATATTTAAGAGGGAGTTAGATGTGGCCCTTGTGGCTAAAGGGATCAGGGTGTATGGAGAGAAGGCAGGTACAGGATACTGAGTTGGATGATCAGCCATGATCATATTGAATGGCGGTGCAGGCTCGAAGGGCCGAATGGCCTACTCCTGCACCTATTTTCTATGTTTCTATGTTTCTACCTGGGGGTAGAGTCCGGTCCTGTTGCTGCGAAGGGTAAGGAAAAGAAGAGGAGGGCATTAGTAATAGGGGACTCTATAGTCAGGGGGTCGGATAGGCGATTCTGTGGACGCAGTCGGGAGACCCGGATGGTAGTTTGCCTCCCTGGTGCCAGGGTATGTGATGTGTCTGAACGTGTCCAAGATATCCTGAAATGGGAGGGAGAGGAGCCTGAGGTCATGGTACATATAGGTACCAATGACATAGGTAGAAAAAGAGAAGAGTTTGTTAACCAAGATGACAGGGTGATGATAGTGTTTGTTGTCTATATAAAGTGCATCCTGCTTCACTGTGGGGTTAAGGGCTAATGTGAGCTAATTTCTAATACTTGTATGCTATGTGTGGTGTTAGTTTAAATAATTTCATTTTAAAAAATATGATAAAATGTGTTAAAAAACAGTAAAGATTCATATGATATTAAGCTAAAAAATTGGTAACAGTAGTGGGCATTATTTGTATTTTTCATTTAATGAAGTGTGAAAATTATTTAAAAAACAAAATGGCTGCTATGAGTTGGAATGTTAGATACATGTAATTTTCTGTTATTTATATTTGGTTACAGTAATGTGCATATTTTTTGCCTTTGTGTCTAAAGGTTTTTCACCTGATAAAGACCAAAACTGATAAAGACCAAAACTGGTAAAGACTAAAACTGCTAAAAACTGCTAAAGACTAATCTGCCAAAATAAAAGGAGGAGAAAATAAAAGGTGGAAAAGAAGTGTTTGGTCTGAGTGAATCCAGTTCATCATTTCGGGGTAGATAAATCAAATCCCTTTCAAGCGGGGAATCTGCAAAAACATTAGAAGACTTGACAGTGAAAAGGAGAAAGGAGAATTTAGGGAGTTAGGAGGAGAGTTAAAAAGAAGGACCGCAAAGGTAACAATCTCGGGATTACTGCCTGTGCCACGCGACAGTGAGAGTAGGAATGGAGCGAGGTGGAGGATAAATGAGTGGATGAGGGACTGGTGCAGTGGGTATGGATTCATGTTTATGAATCATTGGGACCTCTTTTGTGGAAGGTGGGACCTGTACAAAAAGGACGGGTTGCACTTGAACTCGAGGGGGACCAATATCCTGGCGGGGAGATTTGCAAAGGCTACTGCGGAGACTTTAAACTAGAACGGTTGGGGGGAGGGACTCAAATTGGGAAAGCTAGTAGTCAGTGTGTGAGGCAGGAGGCAGTGAAGGGTAGCACTCGGACCCAACATGTAGGGGAGAAAGAAGAAAAAGACAAACAGAGAATGTTTCTTAAATGTGGGTTTCTTAAATGTGTATATTTTAATGCTAGGAGCATTGCAAGAAAGGTGGATGAGTTTAGAGCCTGGATTGACACCTGGAAGTATGATGTTGTGGCGATCAGTGAAACATGGTTGCAGGAGGGCTGTGATTGGAAACTAAATATTCCAGGATTTCGTTGCTTCAGGTGTGATAGAATTGGAGGGGCAAGAGGTGGAGGTGTTGCATTGCTTATCAGGGAAGATATTACAGCAGTGCGTTGGCAGGATAGATTAGAGGGCTCGTCTAGGGAGGCTATTTGGGTGGAACTGAGAAATGGGAAAAGGGTAGCAACACTTATAGGGGTGTATTATAGACCACCAAATGGGGAGCGAGAATTGGAAGAGCAAATATGTAAGGAGATAGCAGATATTAGTAGTAAGTACAAGGTAGTGATTGTGGGAGATTTCAATTTTCCACACATAGACTGGGAAACACATTCTGTAAATGGGCTGGATGGTTTGGAGTTTGTAAAATGTGTGCAGGATAGTTTTTTGCAGCAATACATAGAGGTACCTACTAGAGAAGGGGCAGTGCTGGACCTTCTGTTAGGAAATGAGACAGGTCAGGTGGCGGAGGTATGTGTTGGGGAGCACTTCGGGTCCAGTGATCACAATACCATTAGTTTCAATATAATTATGGAGAGGGTCAGAACTGGACCTAGGGTTGAGATTTTTGATTGGAGAAAGGCTAACTTTGAGGAGATGCGAAAGGATTTAAAAGGAGTGAACTGGGACATTTTGTTTGATGGGAAGGATGTGGAGGAGAAATGGAGTACATTTAAAGGTGACATTTTAAGTGTACAGAATCTTTATGTCCCTGTTCGGTTGAAATGAAATAGTAAAAATTGGAAAGAGCCCTGGTTTTCAAAGGAAATTGGACACAGTTCGGAAAAAGAGAGAGATCTACAATAATTATAGGCAGCATGGAATAAATGAGGTGCTTGAGGAGTATAAAGAATGTAAAAAGAATCTTAAGAAAGAAATTAGAAAAGCTAAAAGATATGAGGTTGCTTTGGCAAGTAAGGTGAAAGTAAATCCAAAGGGTTGCTACAGCTATATTAATAGCAAAAGGATAACTAGGGATAAAATTGGTCCATTAGAGAGTCAGAGTGGACAGTTATCTGCAGAGCCAAAAGAGATGGGGGAGATATTGAACAATTTCTTTTCTTCGGTATTCACCAAGGAGAAGGATATTGAATTATGTGAGGTAAAGGAAACATGTAGAGTAGCTATGGAAACTATGAGATTCAAAGAAGAGGAAGTACTGACACTTTTGAAAAATATAAAAGTGGATAAGTCTCCAGGTCCTGACAGGATATTCCCTAGGACATTGAGGGAAGTTAGTGTAGAAATAGCAGGGGCTATGACAGAAACATTTCAATTGTCATTAGAAACGGGAATAGTGCCGGAGGATTGGCGTACTGCGCATGTTATTCCATTGTTTAAAAAGGGTTCTAAAAGTAAACCTAGCAATTATAGACCTGTTAGTTTGACGTCAGTGGTGGGCAAATTAATGGAAAGGATACTTAGAGATAATATATATAAGCATCTGGATAAACAGGGTCTGATTAGGAACAGTCAACATGGATTTGGGCCTGGAAGGTCATGTTTGACTAAACTTCTTGAATTTTTTGAAGAGGTTACTCGGGAAATTGATGAGGGTAAAGCAGTGGATGTTGTCTATATGGACTTCAGTAAGGCCTTTGACAAGGTTCCTCATGGAAGGTTGGTTAAGAAGGTTCAATTGTTGGGTATTAATGGTGGAGTAGCAAGATGGATTCAACAGTGGCTGAATGAGAGATGCCAGAGAGTAATGGTGGATGGCTATTTGTCAGGTTGGAGGCCAGTGACTAATGGGGTGCCACAGGGATCTGTGTTGGGTCCACTGTTGTTTGTCATGTACATCAATGATCTGGATGATGGTGTGGTAAATTGGATTAGTAAGTATGCAGATGATATATGAAGATAGGTGGTGTTGTGGATAATGAAGTAAATTTTCAAAGTCTACAGAGAGATTTAGGCCATTTGGAAGAGTGGGCTGAAAGATGGCAGATGGAGTTTAATGCTGATAAGTGTGAGGTGCTACATCTTGGCAGGACAAATCAAAATAGGACGTACATGGTAAATGGTAGTGAGTTGAGGAATGCAGTTGAACAGAGGGATCTAGGAATAACTGTGGCCAGTTCCCTGAAGGTGGAATCTCATGTAGATAGGGTGGTAAAGAAAGCTTTTGGTGTGCTGGCCTTTATAAATCAGAGCATCTATATTACTAAATCTCTGATCTTGACCGCTTTTGGCCGACTGTGCTGCGATTTCCGAGAGAACGCCGCCACCTACGGCCGTCATTTTTGGCCACCTCGCTCAGAGCCCCCCTCCACCATATGAGTGCGGAGGATTTTTTCCGTCGATGAAAAATGAGAGAGATATTAATGTTTTTACAAAATTCCCCGTTCTCTCTGCTGCCCCCGCTGGCGGCAGGGGAGGGACTATAAAACCAGGAAGTGTCGTGCCTCCCTCAGTCTCCGCCAGACCAGGAAGCGAGAGGGTCACGGCTCTCTGAGCTGCGAATAACACTGAACGCACATCTACTCCACGGTGAGTCCCCTCGATGCGGCTGTAAAGTGGCTGCAGCCCTTTTTAAAAAGTTTGTGTTCACAAGATGAATTTTGGTTGTCGGGTGTCTGCAGCCCAATTGTTTGCCTCGCCTTTTTTGACAAGTTTGTGTTCACAAAATAAATTTTGGTTGTCGGGTGTCTGCAGCCCAATTGTTTGCCTTGGCTTGGCATTTAAAATCGTTGCAACAGTTGGGTGCCTGCCTAAGCATCCATACGGCCCACAATGTCTATACTAGCCCTCTGGAAACCAGTACCTTCACAGCCCACAACACCCATACTAGCGCAACAGACAGCCCCCCCCCCACTGGCGAGCAGTATTGGAATTGGTGGAGAGGTGGAATGTTGTGTTAGTGACCAGCCCTCCCGTGTGATGCTGGGACCCAACGGGTCCCACTTAGTCTAGTTGAGTATAGAAGTTGGTATGTAATGTTAAAATTGTACAAGGCATTGGTGAGGCCAATTCTGGAGTATGGGGTACAATTTTGGTCGCCTAATTATAGGAAGCATGTCAACAAAATAGAGAGAGTACAGAGGAGATTTACTAGAATGTTGCCTGGGTTTCAGCAACTAAGTTACAGAGAAAGGTTGAACAAGTTAGGTCTTTATTCTTTGGAGCGCAGAAGGTTAAGGGGGGACTTGATTGAGGTCTTTAAAATGATGAGAGGGATAGACAGAGTTGACGTGGATAAGCTTTTCCCATTGAGAGTAGGGAAGATTCAAACAAGAGGACATGACGAGAATTAAGGGACAGAAGTTTAGGGGTAACATGAGGGGGAACTTCTTTACTCAGAGAGTGGTAGCTGTGTGGAATGAGCTTCCAGTGGAAATGGTGGAGGCAGGTTCGATTTTATCATTTAAAAATAAATTGGATAGGTATATGGACGGGAAAGGAATGGAGGGTTCTGGTCTGAGTGCAGGTAGATGGGACTAGGGGAGAATAAGTGTTCGGCACGGACTAGAAGGGCCGAGATGGCCTGTTTCCGTGCTGTAATGGTTATATGGTTATATAGGTTGGTCTTGGAGGGGAGGATGCTCCTCAAACTGTGGAGCATCTTGGACAATACAGCTCACCCCCTCCGTGACACACTGGTCAACCTGAGGAGCACCTTCAGCGTCAGACTGGTTCCACCAAGATGCAGCACAGAACGCCACAGGAGATCCTTCTTCCCTGTGGCTATCAAACTGTACAACTCCTCCCCCTTCTGTCGTGGGGTAGACTGAGACTGACTCCCCTCCCCCAATCCTTTCCACTCGTCACTTTAATTTCATGGTTCATGTATCTGGTTGTGTTTATGATCGTTGCAGATCAATTTCCCTCCTGGGATTAATAACGTTGACAAAAATGCTGGAGAAACTCAGCGGGTGAGGCAGCATCTATGGAGCGAAGGAATAGGTGACGATTCGGGACGAGACTGATGTGGAGGTGGGTGGGGGGTGGGGGCGGGAAGAAGAAAGGAGACAGTGGGCTGTGGGAGAGCTGGGAAGGGGAGGGGAAGGAGGGAGAAAGCAAGGACTATCGTATTATATCGTATCGTACGAAAGACAAAGGCAGCACACGCTCACCAAACAACTCTGCGAAAGGATCTCGTCCGCCAAAGAACTCCCTAAATACTTCGTCAGGGCTACGGAACGAGAAGATAAAATCTGGAAACTCTGTGCCCATTCTGGGCGGTCTGCCACCTGGTGAAGAATAAAGCAGACGGCGATGAGAATGCATGTCAAAAATCACAGGTTATAATAGTCCTAATCAATATATGTTGCAAGACAGGATAATATGGTCATAATATTTAGTTTACTTTCGGTTAGAGATACAGCACAGAAACAGGCCCTTCGGCCCATCGAATCCGCACCGACCAACAATCTCCACACATTAACACTGTCCTACACACACTTTTTCTCACAGAGAGTGGTGAGTCTGTGGAATTCTCTGCCTCAGAGGGCGGTGGAGGCCGGTTCTCTGGATGCTTTCAAGAGAGAGCTAGATAGGGCTCTTAAAAATAGTGGAGTCAGGGGATATGGGGAGAAGGCAGGAACGGGGTACTGATTGGGGATGATCAGCCATGATCACATTGAATGGCGGTGCTGGCTCGAAGGGCCGAATGGCCTACTCCTGCACCTATTGTCTATTGACTATGGACAATTTTGACATTTTATTATACCAAGCCAATTCACCTACCAACCCGTACATCTTTGGAGTGTGGGAGGAAACTGGAGGTTTCAGAGAAAACTCCAAGCAGGTCACGGGTAGAACGTACAAACTCCGTGCAGGCAGCACCCGTAGTCAGGATCCAAACCGGGTCCCTGGTGTTGTAAGGCAACTCTACCGCGGCGCCACCAATAATGAACTGCCGGGTGCTGTCTGTGCGGAGTTTGTATGTTCTCCCCGTGACCACGTGTGTTTTCTCCGGGTGCTCCGGTTTCCTCCCACATTCCAAAGGCGTGCAGGTTTGCAGGTTAATTGGCTTCTGTAAATCGCCCCTGATGTGTGGGACGCGAAAGTGGGATAACATAGAACCATCCACTCACCAACTAGAGAGCGGTCCTGACCTTCCATCTTCCTCATTGGAGACTCTCGAACTATCTTTAATCAGACTTAACTGGATTTTATCTTGCGCTAAACATTATTTCCTTTATCACGTATCTGAGCACGGGACGGCTTGATTGTAATCATGTACAGTCTTTCCGCTGACTGGTTAGCATGCAATGAAAAGCTTATCACTGTACCTCTGAGAGAATGGAGCAGCTGGGCTTGTACACTCTGGAGTTTAGAAGGACGAGAGCAGATCTCATTGAAACATATAAGATTGTGAAGGGTTTGGACACGCTAGAGGCAGGAAACATGTTCCCGATGTTGGGGGAGTCCAGAACCAGGGGCCACAGTTTAAGAATAAGGAGTAAGCCATTTAGAACGGAGACGAGGAAACACTTTTTCTCACAGAGAGTGGTGAGTCTGTGGAATTCTCTGCCTCTGAGGGCAGTGGAGGCAGGTTCTCTGGATGCTTTCAAGAGAGAGCTAGATAGGGCTCTTAAATATAGCGGAGTCAGGGTATATGGGGAGAAGGCAGGAACGGGGTACTGATTGGGGATGATCAGCCATGATCACATTGAATGGCGGGTGCTGGCTCGAAGGGCCGAAGGGCCTACTCCTGCACCTATTGTCTATTGTCTACCTCGGTACACATGGCAACAATGAACTAAACAAAAATATTCTTGATGCTACAATGCAGTGAACTAAACTAAATTAAATTAAACCCTCTGTGTAGAAAAAAGTTGCCGCTCATGTTCCTATTAATTCTTTCCCCCTCACCTTAAACCTAATAACACACACTCGATCTCTGAGAATGATTGGAGTTCTCGTGTTATTTTGACTGCTAATGGGCTGGGAGCTCACCTCCTTACTGAACTTTATCTTGCATGAAATGTTATTGTACACTGTGGACGGCTCGATTGTAATTATGTCTAGTCTTTCCGCTGACTGGTTAGCACGCAACAAACAAGCTTTTCACCGTACCTAGGTAACACCTGACAATAAACTAAACAGTAATCAATTCATAATAAGGTGGGACAAGTCTTTCATTATGTGTTGGCTGCTTTCCCGAGGCAGCGTGAAGTGTAGATGGAGTCGATGGTGGGGAGTGTGGTCTGTGTGGGACTGGGCTACATCTACAATGGTGGGGAGTGTGGTCTGTGTGATGGACTGGGCTACATCTACAATGGTGGGGAGTGTGGTCTGTGTGATGGACTGGGCTACATCTACAATGGTGGGGAGTGTGGTCTGTGTGGGACTGGGCTACATCTACAATGGTGGGGAGTGTGGTCTGTGTGATGGACTGGGCTACATCTACAATGGTGGGGAGTGTGGTCTGTGTGATGGATTGGGCCACATCTACAATGGTGGGGAGTGTGGTCTGTGTGATGGACTGGGCCACATCTACAATGGTGGGGAGTGTGGTCTGTGTGATGGACTGGGCCACATCTACAATGGTGGGAAGTGTGGTCTGTGTGATGGACTAGGCCACATCCTCCACTCTCTGAAACCTCTTGCGGTCTTGGGCAGAACAGTTCCCATACCAGGCTAGAGGAAGGTACAGGAGCCTGAAAACTGTAACGTCCAGGTTCAGGAACAGCTTCTTCCCGAAAGCCATTAGGTTATTAAACACTACAACCTCTAATAAGCTCTGAACTACAACAGACTATAGACAATAGACAATAGATGCAGGAGTAGGCCATTTGGCCCTTTGAGCCAGCACCGCCATTCAATGTGATCATGGCTGATCATCCCCAATCAGTACCCCGTTCCTGCCTTCTCCCCTATTATTGTTATTATTGTCTGTCTGTTTTTTATGTGTGCGTGTAAATATAGAGTATATGTGTGTGTGTGTGTATATATACACACACATACTGAACTTTTTTTCTCCTTTATTATACTGTTTACAGTGTACTATGTTTACATAATGAATGAATGAATGAATAAGGTTATTGGCCAAGTATGTTCACATACAAGGAATTTGCCGTGGTGCTCCGCTCGCAAGTAACAACACGACATACAGTGACCAATTAAGAATGACACATAAAAACGTTAAGAATAAAACATTAAAGTTTAACCAGGTGAATGAAACAAAATACCAGAGCAAAAGGAGGCTACAGATTTTTGGTTATTGAGTAGAGCTACTACTCGTGGAAATAAAAAGCTGTTTTTATGTCTGGCTGTGGCAGCTTTGACAGTCCGGAGTCGCCTTCCAGAGGGAAGTGATTCAAAGAGTTTGTGGCCAGGGTGAGAGGGGTCAGAGATGATCTTACCTGCTCGCTTCCTGGCCCTTCGTCAATGGGGGGGGAAGGTTGCAGCCAACAAGCTTGTTGTGCTGCTGCAAGCAAGAATGTCATTGTTCTATCTGGGCCATATGCCAATAAAACACTCTTGACTCTTGAAGTAACCCAGCACACTATGCTTTCTTACCTGGTCCAACTAATCCGTCTTTTCCATACTTGTCATAAATGTCTCGTTTATTTCCTACAAGGGAGAGATTTAATAAAACTAAGCACATCATTTAGGCAGCGCTGAATGCATGAGAACAGGCATAGCTTTACTTACGTTTACTTTATTTATATATAGTGTGGAAACAGGCCCTTTGGCCCACCGAGCCCGTGCCTACCGCCAATCACCCCGTACATTAGTTCTATCCTGTACACGAGGGACAATTTACAGCAGCCAATTAACCCACAAACCTGCACGTCTTGGGAATGTGGGAGGAAACCGGAGCGCCCGGAGAAAACCCACGCAACTCACGGGGAGAATGTACAAACTCCGCACAGACAGCGCCCGAGATCAGGATGGAACCCGGGGTGTCTGGCGCTGTGAGGCAGCGACTCCAGCACTGCTCCACCGTGCCGCAGTGGGGAAACATCTTTTATTTTCCCTCCAGTTCTTGATTCCCCTACTTTGGGCCAAAGACACTGTGCGTCCAACCCTATCGACTCCCCTCATACCTCTCCGTGGATGGTCACCTTGTCGTGGTGGAGAAGCTTGTGTGGACCTGAGATCCTGAGAGCGATGCCGTCTGGAGCTGTGCTCCTGGTAGGGCCACCCATGGCGGTGAGGTCGAGGGGGAGGTCCCTGACAAAGAGCAATCCAACCAAGACCTCAATAGTGGAACAGGCGGAGGACGATGGCTGACCTTAGTGGAGCTAACGTCACAACGGCTGGGAAGGCGGATGAAGGCTGCGGCAGAAAAGGGTCTCCGGTCGTCTTGGACTCCATGCCACTGGATCCTGACCCAGATCTGTCAAGGTCTGTGGAATTCTCTGCCTCAGAGGGCGGTGGAGGCCGGTTCCCTGGCCACTTTCAAGAGAGAGCTAGATAGGGCTCTTGAAAATAGCGGAGTCAGGGGATATGGGGAGAAGGCAGGAACGGGGTACTGATTGGGGATGATCAGCCATGATCACATTGAATGGCGGTGCTGGCTCGAAGGGCCGAATGGCCTACTCCTGCACCTATTGTTTATTGACCGTGGACCAGTCTCCCCACGTTAAACAAAGTCACGCACAGGCCTCCTCCATGAGAGGACTGTCGCACTCGTTTTCAGTGACCGCCGATGATGATTCCCCTCATGATTCTATGCACCTCAATAAAATCACTCCTCAACCATCTTGCATTAAACTCCATTAAACCCCGAACGATCAACAGACAAGGTCTAACTCAGTGTCAAACTTACTGTCTGATAGCACTTCATACGCCTCCGCTATCTCCTTGAACTTGTGCTCTGCCACATCCTTGTTATCTGGGTTCTTGTCAGGGTGCCATCGCAGAGCCAGCTTCCGGTAACTGAGAGGGAAGGGAGCAAAGAAAGGAAGATGAGACACAAAACGCTGGAGTAACTCAGCGGGTCAGGCAGCACCTCTGGAGAGAAGGAATAGGTGACATAGAAAATAGGTGCAGGAGGAAGCCATTCGGCCCTTCGAGCCAGCACCGCCATTCATCGTGATCATGGCTGATCGTCCCCTACCAATAACCCGTGCCTGCCTTCTCCCCATATCCCTTGACTCCACTAGCCCCATCGGGTCCCCATTGACGTTTCGGGTCCAGACCTTTCTTCAGACTGAGAGTCAGGGGAGGGGGAGACTAGGGGTATGGAAGGGCAAGGTATGAAGACAACAGATCAAACGCGATGCTGGTCAAGGAAATGTACAATGGTTTGTTGTTGGCGGAGGGGATGAGTGTAGTTTATTGTCACGTGTACCGAGGTGCAGTGAAAAGTTTCCAATCAGCGGAAAAACAATACATGATTATAATCGATCCATTTACAGTGTACAGACACATGATCAGGGAACATGGGCGGAAATCATGGGGGGAACGGAGGGGGGCACGTTCCCCCCCCCTCCTGCTTTGAGAGGTGGGGGACAATCCCCCCCACCCCATGTTTTGTAATCCAGACGCTTTCTAAGGGCTGAATCGGCCCGTTCGCAGGGCCTTTCATCGCCCGGTGCGGCTTAAAATCAAACTGTTGCATCGAGGCAATGGAGGCTCCCGATGTTGAAGCCCCCGCCGGCCGATGATAGGCCCCGTGAACGGGCCGATTCAAGCCCCACGATTCGGGGCGGACGAAGCTGCCGTTGCTGGAGTTGGGAGTCGGTCACCAACCAGGTCAGTTCCCGATGTTACCGTCCACAGGGCCCACGGCCGAAGCCTCGCGTGTGTGTGCGTATGCGCGTGCGGCCGCCAAGAAATTGTGTGTCCCCCGCCCCCCCCCCATATTTTGATAATGATTTCCGTGCCTGTCAGGGAATAACATTTAATGCAAGATAAAGCCACTAAACTCCGATCATAGATAGTCCTAGGGTCACCAATGAGGTAGATAGTAGTTTAGGACCACTCTCTGGTTGTGGTAGGATGATTCAGTTGCCTGTGATAACAATTATAAAGTAAGTAATTTTTATTTATATAGCACTTTTAAATCAAATCACGTTGAAGCCAAAGTGCTTTACAGAGAAGAAATTAGATTACTATACATCCATATAAAATAAGAGAAAAAAAAGACACAATAAACTATAGAATTCAACATGAACGTCCCCCCCATCAGCAGAATCAACACTTTCCACTGTGAGGGAAAGGCACCAAAAAGTCCAGTCCTCCTCCTCCTAGTCATAGAAACATAGAAAAAAGGTGCAGGAGGAGGCCATTCGGCCCTTTGAGCCAGCACCGCCATTCATTGTGATCATGGCTGATCGTCCCCAATCAATAACCCGTGCCTGCCTTCTCCCCATATCCCTTGACTCCACTAGCCCCTAGAGCTCTATCTAACTCTCTCTTAAATCCATCCAGTGACTTGGCCTCCACTGCCCTTTGTGGCAGGGAATTCCATAAATTCACAACTCTCTGGGTGAAAAAGTCTTAAATAACCTCCCCTTTATTCTAAGACTGTGTGGCCCCCTGGTTCTGGACTCGCCCAACATTGGGAACATTTTTTCCTGCATCTAGCTTGTCCAGTCCTTTTATAATTTTATATGTTTCTATAAGATCCCCCCTCACCCTTCTTCTACCCGAGGTCGGGGCCTATTTGAGTCACCACAACGGCGGCCCGATGTTTTCAGGCCCTCTTGCCGGGAAGATGGAACTCCGGCGTCGGGTGAACACTCCTCAGCGGCTTGGGAATGTCTGGAGCGGCCGCTTCCTCCCCGGAGACCAACAGTTGGGATGAAACTGTCCCTGAATTTGTTGGTGCGCATTTCACTTGATACCTTTCTATATCTTTCACCCGATGGGAGAGGGGAGAAGAGGGAGGACGTGACCAGGGTGGGGCTCGCATAACAAGCCAGAAAGTGACAACAAGGCGTGTAAACAGCGACAGTAACCAGGGCAGTGAAACTAGCCGGCGAGCTAGGGTGGGGGAGGGACAGAGAGAGAGAGAGGGTTACTTGAAGCTAGAGAAATTAATATTCATAACGCTGGGATGTAAGCTGCCCAGGCGACACAAGGGTGGTGGATGTATGGAAACATAGAAACATAGAAACATAGAAATTAGGTGCAGGAGTAGGCCATTCGGCCCTTCGAGCCTGCACCGCCATTCAATATGATCATGGCTGATCATCCAACTCAGTATCCCATACCTGCCTTCTCTCCATACCCTCTGATCCCCTTAGCCACAAGGGCCACATCTAACTCCCTCTTAAATATAGCCAATGAACTGGCCTCGACTACCCTCTGTGGCAGGGAGTTCCAGAGATTCACCACTCTCTGTGTGAAAAAAGTTCTTCTCATCTCGGTTTTAAAGGATTTCCCCCTTATCCTTAAGCTGTGACCCCTTGTCCTGGACTTCCCCAACATCGGGAGCAAGCTTGCCAGGGGAGATAGTTGAGGACAGGGACTATTGCAACGTTTAAGGGAGTTAGATGTGACCCTTGTGGCTAAATGGATCAGGGGGTATGGAGAGAAGGCAGGTACAGGATACTGAGTTGGATGATCAGCCACGATCATATTAAATGGCGGTGCAGGCTCGATGGGCCGAATGGCCTACTCCTGCACCTATTTTCTATGTTAAGAGACAATTAGATGGATACACGAAGCGGACAGGTGTGGAAGGATATGGGTGAAACGCACACAGGTAGGACTGGTGTAGATAGGTTTGAAGGTTAAATTGGCTTGATTAATAGGCTTGTAAAATGTAAACAAAAAAAAAATTTTGCCCAGTATAAAATCGTGCAGTGCTGAGTGCTGCTCTACCTAGAGATTTTCAGCGTACTACATCTAGATCCAGATCCAGATCCAGGGCATGTTGGTCAGTGTGGGCAAGTTGGGCTGATGGGGCCTGGTTCCCAGCTGTAAGACACCCTGACTCTATGAGGATCATAAAGGGGTCATTGACGTGCGTCAATGGAAACACATTGTTATCGCACGCACTTCAGAAGCATCTGCGCTGCCGGAGATGGCCAGTCGGCATCTGGGGGAGAAAGATAAGGTTGACACTTACGCTTTCTTAATGTCTTCTGGAGAAGAACTGCGAGGGATCCCCAAAGTATTGTAGTAGTCCACCATTTCCACCACAGCTGCCGCCTTGCTGAGAAACAAAAAGACAACACACGTCAGGTAATAGAAACATAGAAACATAGAAAATAGGTGCAGGAGTAGGCCATTCGGCCCGTCGAGCCTGCACCACCATTCAATATGATCATGGCTGATCATCCAACTCAGTATCCTGTACCTGCCTTCTCTCCATACCTCCTGATCCCTTTAGCCACAAGGGCCACATCTAACTCCCTCTTAAATATAGCCAATGAACTGTGGCCTCAACTACCTTCTGTGGCAGAGAATTCCACAGATTCAGCACTCTCTGTGTGAAAAATGTTTTTCTCATCTCGGTCCTAAAAGATTTCCACCTTATCCTTAAACTGTGACCCCTTGTTCTGGACTTCCCCAACATCGGGAATAATCTTCCTGCATCTAGCCTGTCCAACCCCCTTAAGAATTTTGTAAGTTTCTATAAGATCCCCCCTCAATCTTCTAAATTCTAGCGAGTACAAGCCGAGTCTATCCAGTCTTTCTTCATATGAAAGTCCTGACATCCCAGGAATCAGTCTGGTGAACCTTCTCTGTACTCCCTCTATGGACTCCCTCTATGGCAAGGTCCTCTCCTAACGTTACACTTTAAGGGCCTGTCCCACTTGGTGATGATTTTTTCGGCGACTGCCGGCATCATTGACTGACGTATCAGATCACCGAAAAAGTCGCGGCGTGATGCGGCGTGGCGCCGTGTTGTCGCAACATGGCGTCTCCTCAAGTGTCGCAACATTTGTTTTGTCGCCGCTGGATTTTGAAATGTTCAAAATCTTTCGCCGACCCTGATACTTCGGTCAATGACGCCGGCAGTCGCCGAAAAAAAAATCACCAGGTGGGACAGGCTCTTTAGAGATACAGCGTGGAATCAGGCCCGTCGGCCAACCGAGTCCGCGATGACCAGCGATCCCCCCTTACACCAGCACTATCCTACACACTAGGGGCAATTTACAACCTTTACCGAAGTCAATTAACTTACAAACTTGTACGTCTTTGGAGTGTGGGAGGAAAAACCAGAGCATCCAGAGAAAGACTACGCGTTCACAGGGAGAACGTGCAAACTCCGTACAGACAGCACCCGGAGTCAGGTATGTGTAGGAAGGAACTGCTGGTAATGGTTTAAACCGAAGATAGACACAAAAGGCCGGAGTGGCTCAGCGGCTCTGAAGGGTCTCGACCTGAAACGTCACCTATTCCTTTTCTCCAGAAATGCTGTCTGATCCGCTGAGTTACTCCAGATTTTTGTGTCTATCTGTGGTCAGGTAGGTGGAATCAATGGAAGGGAGGTTGGTTTGTGCGATGGTCTGGGCTGCGTCCAAAATTCTCTTCAATTGCTTGTGGTCTTGGATGGAGCTGTTCCCAAACCGTGCTGCGATGCAGTGTGATCAAATGCTTTCTGCGGCGCCTCTGTGGAAGTTGGTGAGAGTTGTGGGGGACATGCCGAACTTCCTGAGCCTTCTAAGGAAGGAGAGGCGTTGGTGTGCTCTCTGAAGGTCATATGGAATAGGAGTAGAATTAAGCCATTCAGCCCATCAAGTCTACTCCGCCATTCAATCATGGCTGATCTATCTCTCCCTCCTAACCCCATTCTCCTGCCTTCTCCCCATAACCACTGACAACTGTACTAATCAAGAATCTATCTATCTCTGCCTTAAAAATAACTCTGGCAGCCTCCACAGCCTTCTGTGGCAAAGAATTCCACAGAATCATCACCTTCTGACTAGACATTTCTCCTCGTCTCCTTCCTAAATGAACGTCCTTTAATTCTGAGGCTATGACCTCTAATCCTAAACTCTCCCACCAGTGGAAACATCCTCTCCTTATCCACTCCATCCAAGTCTTGGTCGTTGCTTCAATATGGGTGGTCCAGGACAAGTTGCTGGTGAAGGCAGTGAAGAAAGCTAATGGCATGTTTGCCTTCATTGCGAGATAATTTGAGTTTAGGAACAAGGAGGTCCTACTGCAGATGTACAGGGCCCTGATGAGATCACACCTAGAGTATTGTGTGCAATTTTGGTCCCCTAATTTGAGGAAAGACATTATTGCCATTGAGGCAGTGCAGCGTAGGTTCACCAGGTTAATTCCTGGGATGGTGCAACTGACATATGATGAAAGTACGGGTCGAGTGGGCTTGTATTCAATGGAATTTAGGAGGATGAGAGGAGATCTCGTCAAAACATATACAATTCATTAAGGTTTGGACAGGCTAGATGCAGGAACATTTTTCCCGATGTTGGGGGAGTCCAGAACCAGAAGTCACAGTTTAAGAATAAGGGGTAGGCCATTTAGGACTGAGACGAGGAAAAACTTTTTCACCCAGAGTTGTGAATCTGAGGAATTCTCTGCCACAGAGGGCAGTGGAGGCCAATTCACTGGATGTTTTCAAGAGAGAGAGAGAGATTTAGCTCTTAAGGCTAACGGAATCAAGGGATATGGGGAAAAAGCCGGAACGGGGTACTGATTATAGATGATCAGCCATGATCATATTGAATGGCGGTGCTGGCTCGAAGGGCCAAATGGCCTACTCCTGCGCCTATTTTTCTATGTATCTATGTTTCTATGATATCTACTCCTGGGAACTTGAAGATTTCAACTTTATAATGCTGGTGGCCTGGCCAAGGCTGCATAACCTCTCACCTTTAACCTAGGCTCTCTAGTTCTTGTTTCCCTGCCCTTCGTGTCTCAGACAAAGAGATCACGGTGGCGCAGCGGTTGAGTTGCTGCCTTACAGCGAATGCAGCGCCAGAGACCCGGGTTCGATCCCGACTACGGGTGCTGTCTGTACGGAGTTTGCACGTTCTCCCCATGACATGCACGGGTTTTCTCCGAGATCTCCGGTTTTCTCCCACACTCCAAAGGCGTGCAGGTTTGCGGGTTAATTGGCTTGGTGTAAATGTAAAAATTGTCCCTAGTGGGTGTAGGATAGTGTTAATGTACTGATTGTGGATGATCAGCCATGATCACAATGAATGGCGGTGCTGGCTCGAAGGGCTGAATGGCCTACTCCTGCACCTATTGTCTATTGTCTTATCCCTGGCAGAAAACGCTGGAGTAACTCAGCGGGACAGGCAGCATCACTGGAGAACATGGATAGGTGATGTTTCACAGAGTGCTGGAGTAACTCAGCGGGTCAGGCAGCATCTGTGGAGAACATGGATAGGTGACGTTTCACAGAGTGCTGGAGTAACTCAGCGGGTCAGGCAGCATCTGTGGAGAGAAGGAATGGGTGACGTTTCGGGTCGAGACCTTTCTTTGGACTGAGAGTCAGGGGAGGGGGAGATACAGAGATAAGGAAGTGTAAGGTGTGAGAACGAGACATCAAAGTGGGTGGAGGAAATCAATGATCGCCACCCTCTTAAGTCAAGAGTGTTTTATTGTCATATGTCCCGAATGGGACAATGAAATTCTTACTTGCTGCAGCACAACAGAATATGTGAATATGTAAACATGGTACACAAAGGGGGCAGAGAAAGAAAAGTAAAAGTTTAATAAATACCAAGTAGCAAATAGATGTGATATTTAGTTTAGTTTAGAGATACAGCGCGGAAACAGGCCCTTCGGCCCACCGGGTCCGTGCCGACCAGCGATCCCCGCACACTACACACACACTAGGGACAATTTCTACATTTACCAAGCCAATTAACCTACAAACCCGCACGTCTTTGGAGTGTGGGAGGAAACCGAAGACCTCGGAGAAAACCCACGCAGGTCACGGGGAGAACGTGCAAACTCCGTACAGACAGCACCCGTAATCGGGATCGAACCTGGGTCTCTGGCACTGCATTCGCTGTAAGGCAGCAACTCTACCGCTGCGCCAATGTGACTGTCTCACACCTTACACTTTATCTCTGTATTTCCTTGATCTCCATCCCCTTTGATGCCTTGTTCTCACACCTTACACTTCCTTATCTCTGTATCTCCCCCTCCCCTGATTCTCAGTCTGAAGAACGGTCTTGACCCGAAACGTCACCCATTCCTTCTCCCCAGAGATGCTGCCTGGCCCGCTGAGTTACTCCAGCATTTTGTGTCTATCTTCGTTATAAACCAGCATCTGCAGTTCCTTCCTACACTGATCCCTGGCACCCTGGCTAGTGGCCCTCACCACACACCGGCAGGCCGGTAGGTCAATGAAGGGAAGGGACAGAGGAAGATAGACACAGCATTCTGGTGTAACTCAGCGGATCAGGCAGCATCTCTGCTGAAAAGGAAGAGGTCAGTGACGTTTCGGGTCAGAATCCCGGGTCACTCCAAAGACTTGGCATAAGCCACGCTGGGCTGAACCTAAGTGTTCAGCGAAATGATCACCAAGTCTACACAGGGATAAACCAGCATCTGCAGTTCCTTTCTATACCATACCAGGAACACCAGGGCTGCCTGAGAGGGAAAGGTTAGACAGGGCAGCCCTGCATCCACTGGAGTCAAGATGTGTACTTCATTCCTTAGATCCTCGGGGGGTCTTGAGAAAAACACAGCGTGTTTTCATGGAGAAACTGGGCAGGCAAGGTTTCATAGAAACATAGAAAATAGGTGCAGGAGAAGGCCATTCGGCCCTTCGAGCCAGCACAGCCATTCAATATCACCCAAGAATATCAAGAATAAGGCGTAAGCCATTTAGAACGGAGACGAGGAAACACTTTTTCCTCACAGAGAGTGCTGAGTGTGGAATTCTCTGCCTCAGAGGGCGGTGGAGGCAGGTTCTCTGGATGCTTTCAAGAGAGAGCTAAATAGCGGAGTCAGGGGATATGGGGAGAAGGCAGGAATGGAGTACTGATTGGGGATGATCAGCCATGATCACATTAAATGGCGGTGCTGGCTCGAAGAGCCAAATGGCCTACTCCTGCACCTATTGTCTATTGTGCCTTTTGAGCCTGCACCACCATTCAATATGATCATGGCTGATCATCCACAATCAGTCCCCCCCGGTACTGCTTTCACCCCCATATCCACTGATTCCGTTAGCCCGAAGAGTTAAATCTAACCCTCTCTTGAAAACATCCAGTGGATTGGCCTCCACTGCCTTCTGTGGCAGAAAATTCCACAGATTCACAACAAGGGTTCAGGCAAGCACACCATATGCCTTCTTTACCACTCAATCTATTTGTTTAGAATTCATTTTAGCGTTTAGATCAGGGGTGGGCAACCTTGTTCTGTATAGGGGCCGGGACGCATGTCTGTGAGGGGATGGCGGGCCACATCTATCACGTGTAAACATGGATCCCACCCCAGATGGCAGGCATCAAATCACGTGTTCACTTAGATCCCGCCCCTTCGAGGACACCACCCGGAACGCTGGCCCCTAGTTATGGCCGCTCACCAACATGGCGTCCCTAGTTACGGGCGCTCACCAACATGGCGTCCCTAGTTATGGGCGCTCACCAACATGGCGTCCCTAGTTACGTGCGCTCACCAACATGGCGCCCCTAGTTACGGGCGCTCACCAACATGGCGCCCCTAGTTACGGGCGCTCACCAACATGGCGTCCGTAGTTACGGGCGCTCACCAACATGGCGTCCCTAGTTACGGGCGCTCACCAACATGGCGCCCTTAGTTACGGGCGCTCACCAACATGGCGTCCGTAGTTACAGGCGCTCACCAACATGGCGTCCCTAGTTACGGGCGCTCACCAATATGGCGTCCCTAGTTACGGGCACTCACCAACATGGCGTCCGTAGTTACGGGCGCTCACCAACATGGCGTCCCTAGTTACAGGGGCTCGCCAACATGGCACACCTACGAACCATTGCCTTGGCTCTGTTCTGAAGGCGGAGGCTCAAATACTCACACTCACTCGTCCCCGGCCTATTGACAACCCCGATCCCGACAGTGAAGCCCAGACACAGAAGGTGCGCGGCCGTGCGCAGGTACAACCCGAGCTCGGCGCTCGGCCCCGCAATTGCGTCCGCCAGCACAGGCCGCCTAGTGTCCTTGCGTCACCGCGCCTGGGCGCGGCGGCGGTCTCGGTCCCAGGAGGTACCGGCGACTAAGGAAGTCTGCAGGCCGGATGACTACGGAAAAAAAAGCATGCGGGCCAGATGATTTCAGGTTACGGGCCGCATTCGGCCCGGGGGCCGTGGGTTGCCGACCCCCTGGTTTAGAGATACAGCGTGGAAACAGGCCCTTCGGGTTTAGGATGAAGTTTATTATTGTCACGTGTACCGAGGTACAGTGTAAAGCTTTGTTCTGCGAACTGTCCAAACATATCAGATAATACTACACATAAATACAGCCGTCAAACTCAAGTCCAATAGGTAGAGCAAAGGGGAAATTGCAGAGTGCAGAATATAGTTCTCAGCATTGTAGCGCATCAGTTCCACAGACAAAGTCCAATGTCCACAATGGGGTAGAGGTGAATCAGACAGTACCCTAGCTTATGGAAGGGCCGTTCAGAGGCCTGATAACAGAGGGGAAGTAGCTGTTCCTGAGTCTGGTGGTGCGCGCTTTCAGTGAGAAATGGGAGCAGGGAGAAGACGGGTTGACCGGGGTGAGACAAGTCTTTGATTATGTTGGCTGGTTTTCTGAGCAGGGGTAGAGTTGCGGCCTCACAGCGCCAGAGACCCGGGTTCAATCCTGACTCCCGGTGCTGTCTGTTCGGAGTTTGCACGCTCTCACTGTGACCGCGTGGGCTTTCTCCGGGTGCTCCGGATTCCTCCCACACAAAGAATCACCGGTGCGAAGAAACGTTGATGAATCTCTGCCTCAAAACAGAAGCCAGCATCATCAGAGACCCACACCACCCTGGCCACGCTTTCGTTTTACTCCTGTCATCGGGAAGAAGGTACAGGAGCCTGAAAACTGTAACGTCCAGGTTCAGGAACAGCCTCTTCCCCACGGCCATCAGCCTATTAAACTCTACGAACCCCAAATAAGCTCCTAGCTAAATAGACTTAAAGCATTGTTTTTATACAATTATTATATATATTATATATATATAATTGTACAAAGAAAAAAAATATATATATATATGCATGTACATGTGTGTATATATAATTAATTTATCTAAAAGGTGTTTATATGTGTGCGCGTATATATATATATCTGTGTATGTGTATAGACACAAATGCTGGAGTAACTCAGCGGGACAGGCAGCATCTCTGGGGAGAAGGAATGAGTGACGTTTCGGGTTGAGACTCTTCTTCAGACTGTGTAGGTGTATATACATACACACAGTCACAGAGTGATACAGTGTGGAAACAAGCCCTTCAGCCCAACTTGCCCACACCGGCCAACATGTCCCAGCTACACTAGTCCCACCTGCCCGCATTTGGTCCATATCCCTCCAAACCTGTCCTGTCAAACTACCTGTCTAACTGCTACTTAAACATTGGGATAGTCCCAGCCTCAACTACCTCCTCTGGCAGCTTGTTCCTTACACACGCCACCCTTTGTGTGGAAAAGTTACCCCTCAGATTCCCATTAAATCTTTTCCCCTTCACCTGAAACCCATGTCCTCTGGTCCTCGATTCCCCTACTCTGGGCAAGAGACTCTGTGCATCTCCCCGATATCTATTCCTCACATGATTTTATACACCTCTATAAGATCATCCCTAATCCTCCTGCGCTCCAGGGAATAGAGTCCCAGCCTACTCAACCACTCCCTGTAGCTCACACCCTCTGGACCTGGCAACATCCTAGTAAATCTGAACTTTCTTAACAGTTTTTTATGGGTTCCACAGAGTGCTACGTTTACATATCTGTTATGCTGCTACATGTAAGAACCTGAAAATAAGTCTGAAGAAGGGTCTCGTCACGAAATGTCACCCATTCCTTCTCTGCGTAGATGCTGCCTGTCCCGCTGGGTTACTCCAGCTTTTTGTGTCTATCTTCTAAGAATTTCATTGTTCCGTTTCGGGACTGTATGACAATAAAACACTCTTGACTCTGCTGAACGCAGGGACCTTGGGGTTCAATCCATCGATTGGTGAAAGTGGCAATACAGGCGGGCTGGGTGTTGAAGGTGCCATTGGGCACGCATGCCATCGCAAGTAGGGATTCAGAAAAGTTAGGCCCTCATGTTAAACTGCACTAAAGACAGACACAAAGTGCCGGAGTAACTCAGCGGGTCAGGCAGCATCTCTGGAGAAAAAGGATGGGTGACGTTTCGGGTCAGAACGCTGGGGAGGTGGGAGGAGGGGGGAGGGGTGTGTTATGTTGACTGCTTAGTCCCTTCGCCCCCTTTCCGTCCTTCACTCCCCTCCTCTCCCTATCCCTCTCGTCTCTCTCCCCTCTCAATAGACAATAAACAATAGGGTGCAGGAGTAGGCCATTCGGCCTTTCGAGCCAGCACCGCCATTCAATGTGATTGTAGCTGAGGCCAGTTCATTGGCTATATTTAAGAGGGAGTTAGATGTGGCCCTTGTGGCTAAAGGGATCAGGGGGTATGGAGAGAAGGCAGGTACAGGATACTGAGTTGGATGATCAGCCATGATCATATTGAATGGCGGTGCAGGCTCGAAGGGCCGAATGGCCTACTCCTGCACCTATTTTCTATGTTTCTATGTTTCAATGTGATCGTGGCTGATCATCCCCAATCAGTACCCCGTTCCTGCCTTCTTCCCATATCCCGACTCCGCTATCTTTAAGAGCTCTATCTAGCTCTCTCTTGAAAGTACCCAGAGAACCGGCCTCCACCGCCCTCTGAGGCAGAGAATTCCAGACTCACCACTCTGTGCGAAAAAGGGACAGGCAGCTCCTCTCCCCATCCATCTCATCTCTCCCCTCTCCTTTCTCCCTCTAGCCCGCTCCCTTTCCCCATCTCCCTCTCCCTGATCCCTCTCTCCCCCTCCCTCCCCATCCCCTCCCTCAATCCTCCTTTTCCTCTCCCCGTACCTCTGCCCACTCCTCACTCTCCCCAACCCTCTCTCCCCCCCCCTCCCCCACTCTCTCTCCCCCTCCCTCTCCATCTCTCCCTCCCCCTCTCACCCCTCCCCCAACCCTTTCTCCCCCCCCATCAGTCTACACCATCCCTCTCTCCGTCCCCCTCCCCCTCCTCTCTCTTCCCCCTTCACCCCCTCACTCTACCCCTTTACCACCCTCCCTCCCTCTCTCCCCCCTCCTCTTTCTCTATCCCCCTCTCCTCTCTCTCTATCCCCCTCTCCCTCCCTCTGCCCCTCCCTCACCCACTCCCCCCCTCATCTCCCTCTCCCCTCATCTCCCTCTCCCCTTCCCCCTCTCCCCATCCCTCCCCCCCTTCCCCTTCCCCCTCTCCCCATCCCTCCCCCCCTTCCCCTTCCCCCACTCCCCATCCCTCCTCCCCTCCTCCTCTTCCCCCTCTCCCCATCCCTCCTCCCCTCCTCCTCTTCCCCCTCTCCCCTCCCCCATCCCCTTCCCTCTCCCCTCATCCCTCTCCCCTTCCCTCCCCCCATCCCCCTCTCCCCATCCCTCCTCCCCTCTCCCCTTCCCCCTCTCCTCCCCCTCCCCCTCCCCCTCACTCTACTAACCCATCCCCCACCCCCACCCTCCCCTTCCCCCACCCACTCCCCCCCCCCCCCACCCCTACCTGCCGCGGTGTCGGCTCTCTGCTCCCGCCCTCCCGCCCTCCAGCCGCCGCCGCTTCACTCTCTGATCTCACCGCCGACGTCGACAATAAAGCCGCAGAAACGCCCAGAAACTGCCCCCCCCCCGTCACTCCCCCCCCTCCCCTCCCCACCGCCCTCCTCTTTCCCTCTGCTCCCTCTCCCTCTCCTCTTTCCTCTAGTCTCTACT
Organism: Amblyraja radiata; assembly: GCF_010909765.2. Taxonomy (NCBI): domain Eukaryota; kingdom Metazoa; phylum Chordata; class Chondrichthyes; order Rajiformes; family Rajidae; genus Amblyraja; species Amblyraja radiata. The sequence goes on along the minus strand of NC_045962.1, from coordinate 86,349,785 downwards.
CAGTACTCTCTCTCTCCCTCTCTCTCTGCTCTCTCCCCTCCTCTTTCCTCTCTCTCTCGCTCTCTCCTCTCCTTCCCTCTCTCCACTCTCTCTCCTCCTCTTCCCTCTCTGCTCTCCATCCCTCTCCCCTCTTTCCTCTCTCCCGTCTCTTCCCCTCATTCCTCTCTCTCTCCCTCCTCCCCTCCTCTTTCCTCTCTACTCTCCCTGCTCTCTCCCCCCTCCCCTCGTTCCTCTCTCTCTCCCCTCTCCTTTCCTCTCTACTCTCTCCCTCCCCCTCCCCCTGCTCTCTCCTCCCCTCCTTCCTCTCTCTCTCCCCTCTCCTCTCCTCCTCTTCCCACTCTCCCGTCTCCGCTTCTTCCTCTCTTCTCTGCTCCCTCTCTGCTCTCTCCCCTCTCCTCGACTCCTCTTACCTCTCTGCACACTCTCCCCCTCCCCCCTCTGCTCTGGTCTCTCTCTCCACTCCCCCTCCTGTCTCTTCATTTCCTCTCCACTCTCCGCAGCTCTCTCTCCCCCTCCCCCTCTCCTGCTCTTTCTCCTCGGCTCTTCCCCTGCTCCCCCCTCCCCCATCCTGCTCTCGCCTCTCTGCTCTCTTCCCCTGTCCTCTTCTCTGCTCTCTCCCCCTCCCCCATCTAGCTGCTCTCCTCTGCTCTCTCTCTCCCCTCCTTCCACTGCTTTCCGCTCTTCTCCCTTCTCTGCCCTCTCCCCTTTTTCCCTCTGCTCTTCTCGTTACTCTCTTCTTTGTTCTCTTCCCACTCGCTTCCCTCCTCTCCCCTCCTTGCTCTCCTCTACTCACCACTTTCTCCACACTTTCCCTCCCCCTCTCCTTTCCTCTCTTCTCAGCTCTACTTCCTCCCCTATCTGCTCTCCCCCCCCCCCCCCCCCCCCTCCTCTGCGCTCTCATTTGCAACACAAAATAAGAGACTCTGCGGCAAGGCAAACTGCAAGGCAGGACTCTTTCAGTGACCGAGGGAAGGGCAGCAAACTCGATGAGGCTGGGAAACGGGCCGAAGACTCAATGGGAAGTCTTCCCCTCGCCTGCTCTCTCCTCTTTCCTTTCTTTCCTCCGCTCTCTGTTCCCCTCTCCCTGCTCTCCCCTCTCCCCCCTCTACTGTGGCCCTCTAAGGTTATGTGATCGGAGCAGAATTAGGCCATTTGGCCCATCAAGTCTACTCCGCCATTCAATCATGGCTGATCTATCCCTCCCCCCTAACCCCATTCTCCTGCCTTCTCCCCATAACCCGACACCCGTACGAATCAAGAATCTATCTATCTCTGCCTTAAAAATATCCACTGACTTGTGGCCTCCACAGCCGTCTGTGGCAAAGAGTTCCACAAATTCACCAGCCTCTGACTAAATAAATTTCTCCTCGTCGCCTTCCTAAAAGAACGTCCTTTAATTCTGAGGCTAGGACCTCTAGTCCTGGACTCTCTCATTAGTGGAAACATCCTCTCCACATCCGCTCTATCCAGGCCTTTCACTATTCTGTACGTTTCAATGAGGTCCCCCCTCTCATTCTTCTAAACTCCAGCGAGTACAGGCCCAGTGCCGACAAACGTCATCATAGGTTAACTCACCCACTCCTGGGATCATTCTTGTAAACCTCTGGAACCTCTCCAGAGCTGGCATATCCTTCCTCAGATATGGTGCCCAAAATTGCTCACAATACTCAAATGTGGCCTGACCAGCACCTTAAAGAGCCTCAAGCCTCATAGAGCCTTAAGTAGATCTCAGACACAAGGAACTGCAGCTACTGGTTTACCATAAAAATATTAACTTGATTAACAGCCTCAGGATCCAGCATCTGCACTTCTTTGTTTCCTCACAGATAATTGTACAAAGAACTGCAGATGCTGGTTAATACACAAAAAGACTAAAAGTGCTGGAGTAACTCAGCGCATCAGGCAGCATCTCAGGAGAACATGGATGGGGCGGCAAAGTGACTCAGCGGTAGAGTTGCTGCCTTGCAGCGTCAGAGACCCGGGTTCGATCCTGATTACTGATGCTGTCAATAGACAATAGGTGCAGGAGTAGGCCATTCGGCCCTTCGAGCCAGCACCGTCATTCAATGTGATCATGGCTGATCATCCCCAATCAGTACCCCGTTCCTGCCTTCTCCCCATATCCCCTGACTCCGCTATTTTTAAGAGCCCTATCTAGCTCTCTCTTGAAAGCATCCAGAGAACCGGCCTCCACCGCCCTCTGAGGCAGAGAATTCCACAGACTCACCACTCTCTGTGAGAAAAAGTGTTTCCTCGTCTCCGTTCTAAATGGCTTACTCCTTATTCTTAAACTGTGGCCCCTGGTTCTGGACTCCCCCAACATCGGGAACATGTTTCCTGCCTCTAGCGTGTCCAAACCCTTAACAATCTTATATGTTTCAATTAGATACCCTCTCATCCTTCTAAACTCCAGAGTGTACAAGCCCAGCTGCTCCATTCTCTCAGCATATGACTGTCCCGCCATCCCGGGAATTAACCTTGTAAACCTACGCTGCACTCCCTCAATAGTAAGAATGTCCTTCCTCAAATTAGGGGACCATAACTGTCTGTACGGAGTTTGTACGTTCTCCCCGTGACCGCGTGGGTTTTCTCCGGGTGCCCGGGTTGCCTCCCACACTCCAGAGCCGTGCAGGTTTGCAGGTTTTTCTAAAGCGGATATTAACAGGTTCTTCGAGTAGTAAGGGCGTCTAGGGTTATGTATGTGGAGAAAGCGGGAGAATGGGTTTGGAAGGGAAAGATAGATTGGCCATGAATGAATGGTGGAGCAGACTTGACAAGTTCATAAGTCATTGGAGCAGAATTTGCCATTCCGCCCATCAAGTCTACTCCACCATTCAATCATGACCGATCTATTTTCCCCTCTCAACCCCACCTTTACTCCATCCTTCTAAACTCCAGCGAGTACAGGCCCAGTGCCGTCAAACGCCCACCATGCATTAACCCAATCATCCCTAGGATCATTCTCGTAAACCTCCTCTGGACCCTCTCCAATGCCAGCACATCCTTCTTCAGATATGGGGCCCAAAACTGTACACAATATTCCAAATGCGGTCTGACCAGTGTCTTATAGGGCCTCAACAGTACAGCCCTGTTTTTACACTCTAATCCTCTCAAAATAAATGCTAACATTGCATTTGCCTTCCTTACTACTGATTCAACTTGCAAATTACCTTGTGATGGGCCGAATGGCCTAATTCTGCTCCTATTTCTGACAGTCTTATGGTTTAATAATAGTCTCCGGTCAAATTCCAGGTTTCCAAAGTTTTAGAACAGAAATAATGCAGGCACCCTGATCATAAATGGCATAAGTCTGGTGAGCAATTTTGGGCCCCATATCTGAGGAAGGATGTGCTGGCTCTGGAGAGGGTCCAGTGGGGGTTTATAACAACAATCCCAGGAACGAGTGGGTTAACATATGATGAGCGTTTGATGAAACTGGGCCTGTAGACGATAGGTGCAGGAGTAGGTCATTCGGCCCTTCGAGCCAGCCATTCAATGTGATCATGGCTGATCATCCCCAATCAGTACCCCGTTCCTGCCTTCTCCCCATATCCCCTGACTCCGCTATTTTTAAGAGCCCTATCGCTGGAGTTTAGAAGAATAAGGGGAGACCTCATTGAAATGTGCCGAATAGTGACAGGCTTAGATAGAATGGATGTGGAGAGGATGTTTCCACTGGTGGGAGAGTCTAGGACCAGAGGTCACAGCCTCAGAATGAAAGGGCGCTGTTTAGAAAGGAGGTGAGGAGGAACTACTTTAGTCAGGGGATAGTTAATCTGTGGAATTCATTGCCACAGAGGGCTGTGGATGTCGTCAGTGGATATTTGTAAGGCAAAGATAGACAAATTCTTGATTAGTACGGGTGTCAGTGGTTATGGAGCGAAGGCAGGAGCATGGGGTTAGGAGAGATAGATCTGCCATGATTGAATGGCGTAGTAGGCTTGATGGGGCCGAATGGCCTAATTCTGCTCCTATCACTTGTAACCCTATGAGTGATTGTTACAGATGTACTTGTCAGCCATTTCCCACACTATCGTTACATATTCCAGAAGAAAGAAGAGATCAGAGCAGCTTGTAAATCGAAACCTTTACTTCTCACGCACCATCAGCAGGGACAGAACAATTTTGCCAAATAAAATCACACAGAATGTACTCGGTTGAGCATTTGTGCAACCAGCAACCATAGTGTAGGATGATATTAGATCAGTCTAGTTTAGTTTAGAGATACAACGCAGGAACAGGCCCTTCGGCACACCAAGTCCACACCGACCAGCGATCCCCGCACGTTAACACGATCATGCACACACTAGAGACAATTAATTATCGGCTCTGACCTCCCTTCCATCGAGGGGATCTATCACAGTCGCTGCCTCAAAAAGGCTGGCAGCATCATCTAGGACCCACACCATCCGGGCCATACACTCATCTCCCTGCTACCTTCAGGTAGAATGTACAGGAGCCTGAAGACTGCAACAACCAGGTTCAGGAATAGCTACTTCCCCACAGCCATCAGGCTATAAAACTCTGAACATTAATAGCCCATTATTTGTTATTTGCACTTTATCAGTTTATTTATTCATGTGTGTATATACGTATATAATGGTATATGGACACACTGATCTGTTTTGTAGTCAATGCCTACTATGTTCTGTTGTGCTGAAGCAAAGCGAGAATTTCATTGTCCTATCAGGGACACATGACAATAAACTCTCTTGAATCTTGAGTCCGTGCCGACCAGCCATCCCCACACACTTACACACACACTGGGGACAATTTTTACAATTGTACCAAGCCAATTTACCTACAAACCTGTACGTCTTTGGGAGTGTGGGAGGAAACCAGAGATCTCGGAGAAAACCCACGCAGGTCACGGGAAGAATGTACAAACTCTGCACAGACAGCACCCGTGGTGAGCATCGAACCCGGGTCTCTGGCGCTGTGTGGCAGCAACTCTACCGCTGCGACACTGTGCCGCCTCTGCACCCTTTTCCGCTTAATAGCATTATTCCCACAGCAAGGTGACCAAAGCTTGACACAGGACACGAGGTACGGCCTCTTGTACAAATGTGACATGACGTCAACACAAGGAACTGGAGATGTTGGCTTACCAATAACAAGACACAAAGTGCCGGGGCAACTGGCTATACCGAGAAGCTCCCGGCGTAGAAGGGAAGCTCCCGGGAAGCGCCACATAGCCATCTGCGGAGACGTGCAAGAACGGACCCGGTGGGCCGACGAGGTGGGGTTGCCGAGAGAAGGTCAGGCCACCGAGAACAAAGAACGACCCGGCACGGGAGGAGCCGATGGGAACAAAGGGGGACCCAGCAGGGTTGGGGGGGGGGGCAACTGACAACAAAGAGGGGCCCAGCAGAGTGGAGAGGCCGCTGAAAAACCTAACCTATATATCTGTACGTCTTTGGAGTGTGGGAGGAAATCGGAGCACCCGGTGAAAACCCACGCGGTCACAGGGAGAAGGTAAAGCTCCACACAGACAGCACCCGTAGTCAGGATCGAACCTCAGTCTCTGGTGTTTTAAGGCAGCAACTCTACTGCTGCACCATTGTGTATAGCTTTACAATGCACTTGTGTATTTTGGTGTATTTTGTATAGCTTTACAGTGCACTTTGCACAAATGTGCTCGGCTTGGCTTGGTTGGTCAACTTGGCTCGGACAAAACACTGAACATTAATAGCCCATTATCTGTTTATTTGCACTTTATCAGTTTATTTATTCAGGTGTATATATTTATTTAATGGCGTATGGACACACTGATCTGTTCTGTAGTCATGCCTACTATGTTCTGTTGTGCTGAAGCAAAGCAGGAATTTCATTGTCCTATCAGGGACACATGACAATAAACTCTTGAATCTTGAAATGTAATACTGAAAATGTGTTGTACCTTGTACCTTCCGAAGAGTCCACCAGGGACTAGACTGGAAGTTGGATCATTTTAGACAGCACCCGTAGTCGGGATCGAACCCTTACAGTTTGCTGTTCGGCAGCAACTCTACCTGCTGCGCCACCGTGACTCGTTTTGCTCAGAAAATTAAAAAATGAAACAGAATATGACAGTAATAAATACTACGTACACAAAAATGCTGGAGAAACTCAGCGGGTGCATTAGTAATAAATACTAATCTGGTCATAACTGCAGAGAAAGGAAACATATCTAAAACAGAGGTATATATTGTATGGTTTTTATTAGAGAATATTCAATGATTAATACACATGCCACAAATAGGATCAATGTTGCTTCATGTAATCAGAGCATTAACATAATAAAATCAATATATTTACCTACAATACATACTTTAAATATTAGGTATTATGTGTATTTTAACTAGAATAACAGGTCTTCTTCTTCTTCTTGCGTATGGCGTGCACAGCCTAAAGTTGCAAGTCAACTTGTTCTATTTGTTTGTGCACGCCAGGTTGATTGCATTAGTCGAAACAGGGTGGACCACGTGAAGGTTGCAATCTCCCACCCCAGAATCATAGTTGTACAGCAAGGAATCAGGCCGATCTGCTCATGCCAACCAAGATGCCCCACCTACACCAGTCCCATTTGCCCACGTTTGGCTCGTATCACTCTAAACCTTCCCTATGTACCTGTCCAGATGCCTTTAAAATGTCGCTCCATTTACCCACCACTCTGTGTGTGAAAAAGTTGCCCCTCAGGCCCCACCTGTGTCCTCTGGTTCTTGATTCCATTACTCCTGTGTAAAATACTCTTGTGCATTCACCTTATCAATTCCCCTCGTGATTTTATACACTAATCAAGTTACACAGAACATGTTTTGGAATGTCATGCGCTATTTCTGAGCAAAGATCATAAACAGGTAGAGAAGACACAAAATGCTGGATGACTCAGCGGGTCAAGCAGCATCTCTCAGGAGAAAATAAAAAATCTTTTCCTTTTCTCCAGAGATGCTGCCTGACCTGGTGAATTACTCCAGCATTTTGTGTCCATGTTCAGCATAAACCCTTACTTACCAAACAGTGAAAGACCTGGAAAGAGTGGACTCGGAGAGGATGTTTCTACTAGGGGGAGAGTCTAGGACCAGAGACCATCGTCTCAGAATAAAAGGACATTCTTTTAGAAACGAAATGAGGATAAATTTCATTAGTCAGAGGGTGGTGAATCTGTGGAATTCATTGCCACAAAGGCTGTGGAGGCCAAGTGAATGGATATTTTTAAGGAGAGACTAGACCTAGTGGGAGCTATTGGGTCCCTGTCACACGGAAGGCCTTGTCCCCCAACGCAACCCTTTCCCCAACGCAATATTCCACCACTCACCCATAGCCCCCACGGGAGGCCTGGTCCCCCAACGCAACCCGTTCCCCAATGCAATATTCCACCACTCACCCATAGCCCCCACAGGAGGCCTGGTCCCCCAACGCAACCCGTTCTCCAATGCAATATTCCACCACTCACCCATAGCCCCCACGGCAGGCCTGGTCTCCCAACGCAACCCGTTCCCCAATGCAATATTCCACCACTCACCCATAGCCCCCACGGGAGGCCTGGGTCCCCAACGCAACCCGTTCCCCTTTCTCCAACACAACCCGTTCTCCCAACGCAATATTCCAGCACTCACCCATAGCCGACAACTGCGCAGGGGCCGCTCATTTCGCCTTATTCAGCCTCCCTCATTTTTAAACTTTAAAAAAATGCATTTGCACTTGCTAGCTAGCAGGACTCAGTGTACTGTGACTTTAAAAAAAATGCATTTGCACTTGCTAGCTAGCAGGACTCAGTGTACTGTGACTTTAAAAAAAATGCATTTGCACTTGCTAGCTAGCAGGACTCAGTGTACTGTGACTTTAAAACATGCATTTGCCCTTGCTAGCTAGCAGGACTCAGTGTACTGTGGCTTTAAAAAATGCATTTGCCCTTGCTAGCTAGCAGGACTCAGTGTACTGTGACTTTAAAAAATGCATTTGCACTTGCTAGCTAGCAGGACTCAGTGTACTGTGACTTTAAAAAAAATGCATTTGCACTTGCTAGCTAGCAGGACTCAGTGTACTTGGAAAGCAATAATGTTGCGAGCAGGGCTAAGCACAGGGAATAAGCGAAAGGAAGTTGTTTTTTTCCAAGATTTTTGAGATTTTTGAACATTTTCATAAATAACTCGAGAAATAATACGACATTTTCAGATAAGGCGATTTTTGACCATGGCGTAAATCTCTATCGGAATTTGTAAAAATTTCACCGTTAGCGTGTTGTGTTTTCGAGGAGATGTGAAACGCACACGAACATCGTACAAATACACACAAATCCAAGATCAGAGTTATATAAGTATAGAGATAGATAGACAGATTGGCCTAATTCTGCAGCATCCGCAGTTCCTTCCTACTCATAAACAGGCAACCCGTCAATTCTGCCAATCTGTGTTCACAAAGCTGTGCTTGTTAGTCACAAAGCTAACTGCCTGCAACAGTAAATTGAACCGGGTTCTGTATATTTATATCCAATCCGTTTTATTGCTCGAGTTTACACCTAAGCTCATACACAGATATCTAAAACCATGAGGGCCATAGATAGTCTGAAGAAAGGTCTCGACCCGAAACGTCGCACATTCCTTCTCTCCAGAGATGCTGCCTCACCCACTGAGTTACACCAGCATTTTGTGTCCAGGGCCGTAGATAGGTTGAATGCAAAAAAACATTTCCCCAGAGGAGGGGAAACAAGAAGCAGAAGGCATAGGTTTAAGGTGAGAGGGGAAAGATTTAATAAGCAGATCTATAACAGGATTTAAAGTGCTTGAAGATAAACACAAAATGCTGGAGTAACTCAGCGGGTCAGGCAGCGTTTCTGGAGAAAAGGAATAGGTGACATTTCGGGTCGAGACCTTTCTTCAGACTGAGAGTCAGGGGAGAGGGAAACTAGAGGTATGAAACGGTACAGAACAAATCAGAGCCGGCACCGATGACCAAGGAAAAGTGGAGCCATTGTTGGCTGTGGGGGAGGTGATTCTGAAGCGATATGAACAGTGAAACTAGCAGAATTATTAGGGTGGGGGAGGGGTGGAGCGAGAGAGAATGCAAGGGTTACTTGAAATTACAGAAATCAATATTAAAAAGCTGAACAAGTAGAAACATAGAAATGGTTCCAGGAGAAGGCCATTCGGCCCTTCGAGCCAGCACCGCCATTCAATATGATCATGGCTGATCATCCAAAATCAGTGCCCTGTTCCTGCCTTCTCCCCACATCCCTTGATTCCGTTAGCCCTAAGAGCTAAATCTAACTCTCTCTTGAAAACATCTAGTGAATTGGCCTCCACTGCCTTCTGTGTCTGAGAATACCAAAGATTCACAACTCTCCAGGTGTAAAAACATTTCCTCATTTCAGTCCGAAATGTCCTACCCCTTATTCTTAATCAGTGACCTCTGATTCTGCATTCCCCCAACATCGGGATTTTTTTTTTCTTGCATCTAGCCTGTCCAATCTCTCAAGAATGTTATATGTTTCTATAAGATCCCGTCCTTCTAAATTCCAGTGAATATAAGTCCAGTCGATCCTTTCATGGATAGAAAAGAATGGATAGTGCATGGATAGAAAAGGTTGCGAGGGGGTTGGGCCAAACGTGAGCAAATAGACCTAGCTTAGATGCATCTTAGGTTAGGGTGACATGGACAAGATGGGCTGAAGAGCTCGTTTCCATGTTGCATGACTATATTTAAACCAACTATGTTACAGTATTAGATTGTTTATCCAGCATCATTTTAAATAGTATCAAAGCAATAATTTCTGGGTTAGTTACAAGCCATGATGGTACGTCAGACAAACAAGTAAACCTAATCATTTTATTAACACATGTTTACTTCATCTTTGGGAGAAGGAGTTCGCACTTCTAATATTCTTCACGATCAAGTTCAGAAGTGTCCTTGCCAACCTCCTCATAATCCTTCTCCAAGGCTGCCAAGTCATCTCGGGCTTCGGAGAACTCTCCCTCCTCCATCCCCTCCCCCACGTACCAGTGCACGAAGGCGCGCTTGGCGTACATCAGGTCAAACTTGTGGTTAAGCCGTGCCCAAGCCTCAGCGATGGCTGTACTATTGCTCAGCATACACACTGCACGGAGCACCTTGGCCAGGTCCCCACCGGGCACCACAGTGGGAGGCTGATAGTTGATGCCAACCTTGAACCCAGTCGGGCACCAGTCAACGAACCTAATGCTGCGTTTGGTCTTGATGTTAGCGATCGATGCATTGACATCTTTCGGCACCACGTCACCTCGGTAAAGCAGACAACAAGCCATGTACTTGCCATGGCGAGGGTCACACTTGACCATCTGGTTGGCCGGCTCAAAGCAAGCATTGGTGAGTTGTGCCACAGACAATTGCTCGTGGTAAGCCTTCTCGGCCGAGATGACCGGGGCGTAAGCAACTAATGGGAAATGGATGCGTGGGTATGGGACCAGGTTAGTCTGGAATTCGATGAGATCGACATTCAGAGCTCCTTCAAACCGAAGGGAGCAGGTAATACAGGAGACAACCTGAGCAAGCAGCCGGTTCAAGTTGGTGTATGTTGGGCGCTCAACGTCCAAGTTCCTGCGGCAGATATCGTACAAGGCTTCGTTGTCTGCTATGAAGCAACAATCGGAATGCTCCAGGGTGGTGTGGGTGGTGAGGATTGCGTTGTAGGGCTCCACCACTGCTGTCGAGATCTGGGGAGCTGGGTAGATGGTGAATTCAAACTTTGTCTTCTTTCCGTAGTCAACAGAAAGGCACTGCATCAGCAGGGAAGTGAACCCAGAGCCAGTCCCTCCACCAAAGCTGTGGAACACAAGGAAACCCTGGAGTCCTGTGCATTCGTCAGCCTAGAGAAAATATGACACGGTCTGGATTTATTTTCTGTAATCATACACTTCGGTTGTAACCAAAACCATTTGGTTTAAATTCTTCAAACATTCTTTAGTTTTGGTTTCAGTTTTTAGAGATACAGCGCAGAAACAGGCCCTTCGGCCCATCGAGTCCGCGCAGACCAGCAATTACCCCGTACACTAGCACTCTCCTACACACTAGGGACAATTTATAATTTTTACAAAAGCCAAATTAACCTACAAACCTGTACGTCTTTGGGGTGATGGAAGAAACTGGAGCATCTGGAGAAAACCCACGCGGTCACGGGGAGAACGTACAAACTCCGTACAGACAGCACCCGTATTCCGGATTGAACCCGGATGTCTAGCACTGTAAGACAGCAATTCTACCGCTGCACCAGCTTACAGCTCAACAGTCAATGTCAAAATATCCAGGTCATATTTGTTGTCTTCAAGTATTGGCAGTATTAATTTATTGACCTTTGTATACATATTATCTACGTGTAATGTGTTTACAGGCCCGTTATGCTGCAGCAAACAAGACTATTGTTGATACATATGACAATTAAAGACCCTTGACTTTTGATTCAATGATCAGCCATGATCACATTGAATGCCGGTGCTGGCTCGAAGGGCCGAAGATTCAGATTCAGATTCAGATTCAACTTTAATTGTCATTGTCAGTGTACAGTACAGAGACAACGAAATGCAGTTAGCATCTCCCTGGAAGAGCGACATAGAATATGATTTCAATAAATAAATCTATTTACATGAATACAGACATAGTATTTTTCCTGTGGGAGGAGTGTCCGGGGGGGGGGGGGGGTGATTGGCAGTCACCGAGGTACATTGTTGAGTAGTGCGAATGGCCTACTCCTGCACCTATTGTCTATTGATTCATTTATTATTAATTATTATTATTATTATTAATGTTGTTAGTGAGCCATCACCTTGAAGTGTGGCAGTGGAAGTGAAGATACTCCCACAGTGCTCGTCAGTTCAGTTTAGTTTATTGTCACGTGTACTGAGGTACAGTGAAAAGCCTTTGTTGCGTGCTATCCAGTCAGCGGAAAGACAATACATGATTACCATCGAGCCATTTACAGTGTACAGATACAGGATAAGGGAATAACGTTTAGTGCAAGGTAAAGCCATTAAAGTCCGATCAAGGATAGTCCGAGGGTCACCAATGAGGTAGATAGTAGAGAGCTCCAGAACAAGTATATAACTTAGACCCAAACACAATATATTGCTCATTTTGGGAAGGAAGTTCATCTTGAAAGTTCATATGAATAACAACTAATGGTCTGGAAAATCTGCTGCTCTGACAGTACCAAAGTTTTACTGCATTTAATTTGCCGAGGATTAGGCAAAAATTTGTGCTTCTACGTTCCATAGAAAAAGACTCTCACCAGTTTGCGTATTCTATCCAGAACTAGATCGACTATCTCTCTGCCAATGGTGTAGTGCCCACGAGCATAGTTGTTGGCAGCATCTTCCTTGCCGGTGATGAGCTGCTCGGGGTGGAACAGCTGCCGATAGGTACCAGTGCGGACCTCATCTGGAATGAGGAACAACAGCTTTTCAGGGGCCGCGTTAGGGAGAAAGAATCAACCATAGTCAGAGAGTATTTTCTGACGACACAAGAAACTGCAGATGCTGGAATGTCCAGCAAAAAGTGCCAGAGGAACTCAGTGGGTCAGGCGACATCTATGGAAAGAATGGTAGACGACGATTCGGGAAACGTCATCTGTCCATTCCCTTCGCAGATGCTGCCTGACCGGTTGAGTTACTCCAGCACTTTCTATTCTGCTCATGTAACTCAAGGCCTTCATTTAACTCATTCAAGACACAATGAACCAGTTAATCTTTATTCTATTTTTCTGTGCAAGTACTCATTAAATACTGAAACTGAAAATCAAATATGCAAATGTTTCATGGCTGTAAACATCACTGACTGGAATGCATATTTTCAGACAAAGGACATTGTGAAAGTACATTAACAAACCTATGGGCATCATCCTATTTATTTTAGCTTCTGCATTGTAATATCTGATATTAAACAGCACGTTGCTCTGCATGCATAGAAACATAGAAAATAGGTGCAGGAGTAGGCCATTCGGCCCTTCGCGCCTGCACCACCATTCAATATGATCATGGCTGATCATCCAACTCAGTATCCTGTACCTGCCTTCTCTCCATACCCCCTGATCCCTCTAGCCACAAGGGCCACATCTAACTCCCTCTTAAATATAGCCAATGAACTGGCCTCAACTACCTTCTGTGGCAGAGAATTCCAGAGATTCACCACTCTCTGTGTGAAAATTGTTTTCCTCATCTCGGTCCTAAAAGACTTCCCCCTTAACCTTAAACTGTGACCCCTTGTTCTGAACTTTCCCAACATCGGGAACAATCTTCCTACATCTAGCCTGTCCAACCCCTTAAGAATTTTGTAAGTTTCTATAAGATCCCCCCTCAATCTTCTAAATTCTAGCGAGTACAAGCCGAGTCTATTCAGTCTTTATTCATATGAAAGCCCTGACATCCCAGGAATCAGTCTGGTGAACCTTCTCTGTACTCCCTCTATGGCAAGAATGTCTTTCCTCAGATTAGGAGATCAAAACTGTACGCAATACTCCAGGTGTGGTCTCACCAAGACCGTGTACAACTGCAGTAGAACCTCCCTGCTCCTATACTCAAATCCTTTTGCTATGAATGCTAACATACCATTCACTTTCTTCACTGCCTGCTGCACCTGCATGCCTACTTTTAATGACTGGTGTACCATGACACCCAGGTCTCGTTGCATCTCCCCTTTTCCTAATCGGCCACTGAATGAGTACTGAATGCTGAGGGCAGTGCTGGGAAGATGATGTTGATTCTCCGAAAGATGTCACATTCAGCAGCTTGTGACTCGGAATAATATTTGTTTTGTGTCACACAGTAAAACACCTCTCCCACCAGAAAAACTAGTTTCCATCTATACACCTATTAACTCTTAACAGCTTAAACTCTCCAAGTAAATTCCCCGTCAATCTTCCACACTCAGATGAATTTGTTATTACTTTAACGGATTATGAAATAGGAGCAGGATTATGTTTCATCTGTTCATTCCCCCCGCTGATGCTGCCTGACCGGCTGAGTTCCTTCAGCACTTTCTATTTTGCTCATAAAATCATGTACTGGAAGCACAAATGTCCTGTCTATTCCCCCTCAACCCTTCATTCCCCGAATATCCACCAATCCCAGTTTTCATTTCAACCCAAGACTGAAATACCTCAATCTATGGTCAGAATTTCCAAATATTCCCCACCTCTGGAGTGTTGATGTCTCCTGTTATTTCAGAGCCAAATGGCCACCACTTATATTTGAAACGGTGACCCTTAGTTCTATTCTCTTCAGCCAAGGGATACGCCCTTCCCACACATATTCTACCTGTCTTAAAAAAGAGACAATAGGTGCAGGGGGAGGCCATTCGGCCCTTCGAACCAGCACCACCATTCAATGCGATCATGGCTGATCATCCCCAATCAGTACCCCGTTCCTGCCTTCTCCCCATATCCCCGGACTCCGCTATCTTTAAGAGCCCTATCTAGCTCTCTTGAAAGTATCCAGAGAACTGGCCTCCACCGCCCTCTGAGGCAGAGAATTCCACAGACTCACAACTCTGTGTGTGAAAAAGTGTTTCCTCATCCCCGTTCTAAATGGCTTACCCCTTATTCTTAAACTGTGGCCCTTGGTTCTGGACTCCCCCAACATCGGGAACATGTTTCCTGCCTCTAGCGTGTCCAAACCTCTACTCCCTCTTCACACACGACTGTGTTCCTGCATTCGACACCAACACCATCGTCAAGTTTGCAGACGACACAACGGTGATCGGGCTGATCACCAACGGTGATGAAACAAAATACAGAGCGGAGGTGCAGAACCTGGCGGACTGGTGCGCACGTAACAACTTGTCATTAAACACCTCCAAGACCAAGGAGCTGATTATCGACTTCAGGAGGTCACATAATGGAGAATACGCCCCAATCTCCATCTACGGGAACAGTGTGGAGAGAGTGTCCAGCTTTAAGTTTCTGGGCACTCACATCTCAGAAGACCTCACATGATCCACCTGCTACCTGACCTGCGCTGGTCAGGAAGGCACAGCAACGACTGTTCTTCCTGAGAACATTAAAAAAGACTGGTCTGCCCCAACAGCTGCTGACAACCTTCTACCGCTGCACCACAGAGAGCATACTAACGTATGGCATCTCTGTGTGGTATCTCAGCTGCACGGAGGCGGAGAGGAGAGCTCTTCAGCGCGTCGTCCACAGAGCGCAGAAGATTATTGGGACACAGCTACCAGCCTTGGAGGGCATCTACCACACACGGTGCCTCAGGAAGGCCGTCAGCATCGAAAAAGACTCCTCACACCCTTGTAATAGACTGTTCGAACTACTTCCCTCCGGCAGACGTTACAAGGCCTTCGACGCCCGCACCTCCAGACTCATTAACAGCTTCATTCCCAGAGCTATAGCTGCTCTGAACCGGCCCTGCTGAGTGCCCCCCACCCCCATGGACTGTCTCCCTCGGATGGTCACGTCGCACAGACACATCTGCACTTTAGTCTGTTTGAACTGTTTTGACAGCTTTACTGTTTTAATGTTCTTTTTACAAACCATGTTCTCGGGGTATCTAAATCTAAATTTTATTAGTTATTTAAGTTATGACATCGGATGGAAGCTGCATACCAAATCTCGTTGCACTTATGTGCAATGACAATAAAAGATATTATTATTATTATTATGTTTCAATAAGATCCTGACCCAAAACGTCACCCGTCCCTTTCCTCCAGAGATGCTGCCTGACCCACTAAGCAGCTTGTGTCTATCTCATCCAAAAATGTATTCTGTCCATTTCCCTGCACAGATGCTACCTTGACCTGCTCTGTTCCTCCAGCAGTTTGTTTCTTGCTCCAGATTCCAGCAACTGCAGTCTATGCTGCCCCTTATTCTATTCAGCCACAAAAGAAATGTAGATGCTGGAATTTTGAGAAAAACACAAAGTGCTGGAGGAACTCAGTGGGCCAGGCAACATCTGTGGAGGGAATGGACAGAGGGCGTTTCCAGTCTGAAGAATCAGAATCAGAATCTCACTTTATTCGCCAAGTATGTTTGGCAACATTCGAGGAATTTCATTGGCCAGGTTAGCCATACAATTAAAAGCAACAGATCACTCAAAAACACATTTTAACATGAACATCCACCACAGTGACTCCTACACATTCCTCACTGTGATAGAAGGCGAAACAAAGTTCAAGTCCCTTTCCTTAGTTCTTCCTCGGTCGTGGGCCTCGAGCCCCCGTTGACGGCACGATCTCGACTCCCGTAGCCGGCTGCATTTCGGGCCATCCACGTCGAGGCGATCTGCTCCTGCATCGGGGAGATGTCAGCTCCCGAAGGGACCCGACCTGAAACACCATCTGCCCATTTTCTGAGTTCCTGCAGCATTTTGTGTTTTGCACCTATTCTATGGAGCCCCCTAAACATTCTGAACATGTCATTACAATGTCGCAGGTGGTAGGGCTGCTGCCTCACAGCGCCAGAGACCTGGGCTCGATCATGGCCTCCGGTACGGTCTTTACGGAGTTTGTAAGTTCTCCCTATGACTGCGTGGGTTTTCTTCGGGTACTCCGGTTTCCTCCCACATCCCAAAGATGTGCGGGTTAGTAGGTTTGGAATAAATATAAATGTCCCCAGGGCGTAGGATGCGAAACTGGGATGACATAGAACAATTGTACAGGTCAGTGTGGACTTGGTGGGCCGAAGGGCCTGTTTCCACGCTGTATCTCTAAAAGAAACTAAACAGGAAAAGGCTAAGGATAAATGGTATCCTCCGATCCCAGCTCCTTACAAGCAGTGTTCGCGATATTCAAAATTCCTTTCATCATTTAGGTTCTAAAATAATACAAAGATGAAATTAAAACATGATGTAGCGCCAGATTAAGTTTGACTTACCAATCACAGTAGGTTCTAAATCAATGAAGAGAGCTCTAGGGACCAGCTTTCCACCTCCTGTCTCGGTAAAGAACGCGTTGTAGGAATTATCTGCAGCTCCATACGTCCAATCCCTGGGCATGAATCCATTAGGTTGGATACCATGTTCTAAACAGTAGAGCTCCCAGCAAGCGTTTCCAATCTGGACACCAGCCTGGCCAATATGGATGGAGATACACTCATGCTGTGAACCGATAAGTTCAAAGTTATTACGAAGCATTAGAGTTAGGGCGAGGCAGTGGAGACACAAGAGCGCACAAGATGCTGGGGAGGAAAACAAGCCTCCGGAGGAATACAGACAGCATCTTAGTCGGGGTCAAGGAAAGAGCTTTCACGTCGCGGCCCTGTTTCCACCAATCTTTCCACCACCACGCACAAGAAGCCACAAGACAGACACCATTGTATGCAGATTCTCTGGCTGAACAACTTCTAATCTTGTGTGCGGACTCGATAAGAAGAAGCATCTTAGTCCATCCCTTGCTGAGTTCCTCCAGCTGATTGTGTTTTTCTGCTCCAATATTCTGGACCCCCCCAACATTGGGAAAATGTTTCCTGCATCTAGCTTGTCCAGTCCTTTTATAATTTTATATGTTTCTATAAGATCCCGTCTCATCCTTCTAAATTCCAGTGAACACAAGCCCAGTCTTTCCAATCTTCCCTCATATGACAGTCCCGCCATCCCGGGGATTAACCTGGCGAACCTACGCTGCACCCCCTCAATAGCAAGAATGTCCTTCCCCAAATTAGGTGACCAAAACTGCACACAATACCCCAGGTGTGGTCTCACTAGGGACCTGTACAACTGCAGAAGGACCTATTTACTCCTATACTCAAAATAAGTTATGAATGGGAGGGGGTGGGCAGGGGGGCTGGGTTGGAGCGGAGGAATGGTCTGGGGGTGGGGGTTGCTAGGGTGGGAACGAGATGGTGGGGGGGCTGGTGATGGGGTTGGGCTGATGGCAGGGGTGGGTTTGTGAGGGGGTGGGGATGAAGGGGAGGAGTTGAGATGGGGAGGGGATTGTGAGGGTGAGGGGGTGAGGAGTTGTGAGGTTGGGGAGGGGGTTGTGAGGGCCCGCTGTAGGATCCGGGCTGCCCTCCCCAGTGGTCGCTGGGTCCGTCCCGTCCCCCGGGTTGTGGGAGTGGGGAGGGTTGTGAGCGAGTTGGGGAGGGTGTGAGGAGGGGGAGTTGTGAGGGGGTGAGGAGGAGGTCGTGAGGAGGAGGTTGTGAGGGGCGTGTTGTAAGCAGGAGGTTGTGAGGGGAGATTTGAGGAGGGGGAGATGTGAGCAAGAGGTTGTGAGGGGGGAGTTGGGGAGGGGGTTGTGTGGGGGTGAGGAGGAAGTTTGTGAGGGGGAGATGTGAGGGGGAGATGTGAGGGTGAGGGGGAGGGGGTTGTGAGGGGGAGTTGTAAGCAGGAGGTTGTGAGGGGGTGAGGAGGAAGTTTGTGAGTTATGAGCAAAGGGTTGTGAAGGGGAGGGATTGGTGAGGGGGAGATGTGAGGGGGGGGAGTTGGGGAGGGGGTTGAGGGGAGAGTTGGGGAGGCGGTTGTGAGCAAGATTATAGATCTTTGGTTGTGAGGGAGAGGGGAGGGCGTTGTGAGGGGGGAGATGTGAGGGAGAGGGGGTTGTGAGGGGGGGGAGTGGGAGGTGGTGAGGAGGACGTTTGTGAGGGGGATGTGAAATATGTCAGGGGGTGAGTTATGAGCAAGAGGTTGTGACGGGGAGGGGGTTGTGAGAGGGGGGGGTGAGGGTTGAGGGGGGGTGTGAGGGTTGAGGGGGGGGTGTGAGGGTTGAGGGGGGGTGTGAGGGTTGAGGGGGGGGTGTGAGGGTTGAGGGTTGAGGGGGGGGTTGTGAGGGTTGAGGGGGGGGTGTGAGGGTTGAGGGGGGGGTGTGAGGGTTGAGGGGGGGGTGTGAGGGTTGAGGGGGGGGTGTGAGGGTTGAGGGGGGGGGTTGAGTTGGTTGTGCGGGCCGGGCCCTCCCAGCGGCCGTTCGGCCCGCCCTCTCCCTCCCCGCCCGTCCTCACCATGTCCGACCCGCGCGCGCGCGCTCCGACTTCCCGCCAAAACCTCCAGCGCCCGCCCTCCTGGCCCCGCCCGCCTGGCCCCGCACGCGCGCCTCAGCGGCAACAATGGCGCTGACAACGCACCCGTCTGCGCATGCGCGGGTCCCTGGTCACCTTGGCTGTGATGGGCCAAATGGCCTCAAGAATGTTTCATTGTCATTTCCCAGCTAGAACAACAAAACTCACACTTTATGGGGTTCAATGGTCATTTTATTGTCACATGTGCCAATTAAGGTACAGTGGAACTCGAATTACCATTTATTTTTAAAAGTTCACATAAACATCCATCACAGCAGATTCCCCACATTCCTTACTGTGATGGAAGGCATTAAAGTCCAAACTTCTTTATTCTCCCACGTTCGGGGCAGTCAAACCATCTGCAGTCAGGGCGATGCAGCAGAACGGACTATTTAAGCATAGTTCACTGTAAACAATATAATAAACGAGAAAAAACAAGGTGTGTGTGTATAAGAAGGAACTGCAGATGCTGGAAAATCGAAGGTAGACAAAAATGCTGGAGAAACTCAGCGGGTGCAGCAGCATCTATGGAGCGGAGGAAATAGGCAACGTTTCGGGCCACAACCCTTCTTCAGACTGACAATAGGGAGGTTGCACGGCAGTTGGGTCATGACCCATGACCGGTACTGTTGCTACGCTACGCCAACTGGAGTACACGCGATGAACTGCAGGTAAGCACTGACCATTGTTTCCAGCGTAGCGGGCCCGTTAAAACCCGCCGAAATGGTCAATTTTTGCGCTGTAAATAATTATGGAAATCGGGATAAGCGTGAGACATTTATCCTACTTCAGAATTCCAAAGGTGAGGAGAAATGACGGTAGATAGAAGCGGGAGCTGAAGGGACAACAACAGCCAAAGTGATTGGCGAACATTGGCCGTTTGCTCACTGCATTTCATCAACAGTAAGGCATTATTTGTGTTTTTTCTTGATTCCTTTGGCATCTAAAAAGTTTCAGAAGTGATAAATCTGGCTGTAAAATTTTTAAATCGCCCATGGTTCTCAAGTGGGTTTTTACATACAAAAAGAAAATGCCTGTGAAGCAAAATTTATCATTAAAAAAAATCGCAGACCATACGTGGGTTTTGAATTACATTTTACTCAGATGCAAGCCAAGGAATGGCATGTTAGCTGTTAATTGGACATAATCAACCTCAGCAAATTGACAATATCCTATTGAAAGGGAGTGGGTGTTTAAGCTGTCAGCTGTCATTATTTGCCAAAATATACATCTCAATAGCACAATGATAGAAGACTTACCTTTCCACTTTTCCACACACCACTCGTAAGTCTGGAGGTTTTTTTAATGATAAATTTAGCGTCAGAAGTGTTTTCTTTTTGATTGCAAAAACCCACATCAGAACCACGGGCGTTTTTAAAATTTTGCAGCCAGATTTATCACTTCTGAGACTTTTTAGATACCAAAGGAATCAAGAAAAAACACAAATAATGCCTTACTATTGATGAAATGCAGTGAACAAACGCGATAATTCCCAATATTTTCAATTTCGATATCTGCATGGCCACTGTTCGCCAAGCACTTTAGCTGTTGTTGTCCCTTCTCTTTACCTTCATTTCACTTCACTTTTGGAATTCTGAAGATGGGTACATGTCTCTCGTGCTTACCCCAACTTCCACAATTTTTTACAGCGCAAAAATTCACCATTTGGCGGTTTTTAACAGGTAGGAAAGTACGCATTTCGTGTATTAACAACATATACCGGAAGCTGAGGTGTCCTCCAGATGTATTGTGCAGCACCGTGCGTCAAGCCCTATCACCCGGTGACCTTACGTGCAACTCCCCTATAGATAAGGAAGTTTGAAGGTGTGAAAACAGGACAAAGGTAATGGTGATCAAGATAAATGTAGAGTAGATCATTGTTAGCTGGGAGAATCTAACAACAAAGCAAGCAGATAAAACTTACTCAGAGACAGTAAAACTGGTCAGGGAACTGGGAAGGGAGAGGGGATGGAGGGAGATGGAAACCAAGGGTTACTTGAAGTTAGAGAAGTCAATGCTCATACCGCTGGGGTGCAAGCTGCCCAAGCAAAATATGATGTGCTGTTCCTCCAATTTCCACCGGGCCTCACTCTGACAGTGGAGGAGGCCCAGGACAGAAAGGTCAGTGTCCAGCAATCGGGAGCTCAGATAGGTTCAGGCGGACTGAGCGGAGTTGATCAGCAAAATGATCGGCAAGCCGATCTACAGGAGTCCACACCTGGAGCAGCGGATACTGTTGATGAGGTTGGTGGAGGTGCAAGTGAACCTCTGCCTCACCCGAAAAGACTGTCAGTGTCCTTGGACTGAGTCGAGGGGGGAGATAAAGGGACAGGTGTTGCATCTCCTGCGGTTTCAGGGGAAAGTGCCTGGGGAGGAACAAGAATGTCCTTCCTCAAATTCCTAATTTGAGGAAGGACATTCTTGCTATTGAGGGAGTGCAGCGTAGGTTGACAAGGTTAATTCCCAGGATGGCGGGACTGTCATATGCTGAAAGAATGGAGCAGCTGGGCTTGTACACTCTGGAGTTTAGAAGGATGAGAGGATATCTCATTGAAACATATAAGATTGTTAAGGGCTTGGACACGCTAGAGGCAGGAAACATGTTCTCGATGTTGGGGGAGTCCAGAACCAGGGGCCACAGTTTAAGAATAAGGGGTAAGCCATTTAGAACGGAGACAAGGAAACACTTTTTTCACAGAGAGTGGTGAGTCTGTGGAATTCTCTGCCTCAGAGGGTGGTGGAGGCAGGTTCTCTGGATGCTTTCAAGAGAGAGCTAGATAGGGCTCTTAAAAATAGCGGAGTCAGGGGATACGGGGAGAAGGCAGGAACGGGGTACTGATTGGGGATGATCAGCCATGATCACATTGAATGGCAGTGCTGGCTCAAAGGGCCGAATGGCCTTTTCCTGCACCTATTGTCTATTGGGAGGGGCGAGTTGGCCAGGGAGTTGTGAAGGGAACGGTTTCAGCGGAAAGGAGTGGAAATGGGAAGATGTGGCTAGTGGCGGGATCCCGTTAGAGGTGGCGAAAATGTCGGTGGTTTATGTGTTGTATGCGACGGCTGATGGGGTGAAAGGTGAGGACAAGGGGAACTCTGTCCCTGTTACGACTGGGGGGGAAGGGGAGCAAGAGCGTTGTGTATACTGTATATACACATATATTAATACAGGTGTCAGGAGTTATGTGGAGAAGGCAGGAGAATGGGGTTAGGAGGGAGAGATAGATCAGCCATGATTGAATGGCGGAGTAGACTTGATGAGCCAAATGGCTAATCCTTCTCCTATCATAAAGATAGTTGCTAGACAAAAGTGCTGGAGAAACATAGCGGGTGCAGCAGCATCTATGGAGCTAAGGAAATAGGCAACGTTTCAGGCCAAAACCCTTCTTCAGACTGATGTAGGGTGGGGGAGGGGGGAGAAGAAAGGAGAAAGGAAGAGGAGGAGCCCGAGGGCTGAGGGAGAGCTGAGAAGGGGAGGAGACAGCAAGGGCTACTGGAAATTGGAGAAGTCAATGTTTATGCCGCTAGGGTGCAGACTGCCCAAGCAGAATATGAGGTGCTGCTCCTCCAATTTCCGGTGGTGCTCACTCTGGCCATGGAGGAGGCCCAGGACAGAAAGGTCGGATTCGGAATGGGAGGGGGAGTTGAAGTGCTGAGCCACCAGTAGATCAGGTTGGTTATTGCGGAATGAGCGGAGAAACGAGCGCCAAGCCCATGCTTGGTCTCACCGATGTACACTTAGGGCAGCATGGTGGCGCAGTGGTAGAGTTGCTACCTTACAATGTCTACAATGCCAGAGACTTGGGTTTGATCCCGACTACGGGTGCTGTCTGTACAGAATTTGCATGATCTCCCCGTGACTGCATAGGTTTTCTCCCGAGATCTTCCTTGGTTCCGTTGATCTGAGCAGACAGTTTCACTGTAATATCACACCAACTTCCTTTGTTTACTGTTTAGTTCCATTTGGAGAGACAGCGCAGGAACAGGCCTCTCTGCCCACCGAGTCCACGCCGACCAGTGATCCCCATACATTAACATTGCCCTACACACACAAGGGACAATTTACACTTATACCAAGCCAATTAACCTATATGTCTTTGGAGGGTGGGAGGAAATCAAAGATCTCGGTTAAAACCCACTGGGGGTTTCATGGGGAGAAGGTACAAACTCTGTACAGGCTGAACCCAAAATCAGGGTCAAACCCGGGTCTCTGGCGCTGCAAGGCAGCAACTCTACTGCAAGGCAGCAACTCTAGTGCTGTATCACCGTGCCAACAGCAATGTTTGCTGTTCATCGGGCCATGGGGCAACTGCTGTTTCTACTGCTTTGGCCTTGCGAGGAGCTAGCCCAGATGAGGCCTGCGTGTGCTGCTGATCAGATAATTTCTGTTCCACTTGCTAGAAGACTGAAATCCACGGAGGAAGTTTCATTTATTCCTTTATCACGTCTAAACCTACCAACTGTAGCAGAGCCACTGAGGAGGTTGACAAGGATGAATATGCGCTTTGTCCAGAACAAAGAAATGCATTTCAGATGAAGACTGGAATCCACGGAGGAGTCCTGCCGAGTTCCATTTGGTGTCCATCATCTTTGGTGTAAACAAGCATTTGCAGTTCCTACATTGTAGTGTTTAAAAGCCTGATGGCTGTAGTGATGCTGCTGTCTTCACACTGTGTCTGCCTACTCTATGCTGTTTTCAGCACAAATTTAAATGTCACGAACAAAGAACCCGAGATGTCACAGATACAGCCTGATTTTCCAAATGCATACACCTTTTTTTTTCTTTTTCACTTAGATTTATTTTTGAGCAATAAAAGGAAAACAAAGTACTGGAGTAACTCAGCGGGTCAGACAGCATCTTTGGAGAACGCGGACAGGTGACATTTCGGGTCAGGACCCTTCTTGTCTTGGTATCTCTTAAGAATAATACAACGCATCCATCTTTTTTTTAACTTTTGGGATTTATTGTCTTTATATCCCTGTGGGTCTCAAGAATAAGTACCATGTTTCCTTATCTGGTGTGGCGCTGCAAGTAAGGGTTTAATTGTTCTGTTACAGAACATATGAAGATAAAACACGACTCTTGATATAAATTGTTAAGGCATTAGGTCATCAAATATTTGGAGACACTATGTATTGGCTTACCAAGGCCAACCACCCCACCCTCGAAATCCCACGATTAGCATTGGAACAAATAATAAACAAAACTGCAGATGTTCAATTCAACTTTTAGTTTATTAAAAGTTTGTTCTAAACATTACAAATATTGAGAATGGTTAATTATTTCTCTTGACATTTTAAACAGGAAGCAGTGCCATTCAGGCACAAGACATACCATTTTACACCAATGCTGTGCTCTAGATCAGAGAGCGGTGAACAGGAGTCACCTGAAAAAACAATGCTTCTGTTGAAGTGGGCTTTTTCTGCTAATACTCAGCCTCAGTTATAATGCAGGATACAGTTTACAAAGGGATAATTCCTTCCACTGAAACTTTGGTACGGAATACATTTTGAATAATTCTGTTAACCAGTTGTGTTGCCTGGCATGCAGTGTTTTGATAAATGAGGGCAGTTGTCTTCATAAGCAGTTGGGAGTAAACTGGTCCAATGATCTGCGCTGGAATGCTATTGTGTGTGGTCATTAAATTAAGCAATCCAAACTCTAAGAAATTAGTGGATACATCAAAGATCTCACTAGGCCCAAAGGTATGGATTAAACTGTCATATTTACTTCCACTGTTGATGGTGTAGCTATATATTTTGCTG
Source organism: Amblyraja radiata (assembly GCF_010909765.2). Taxonomy (NCBI): domain Eukaryota; kingdom Metazoa; phylum Chordata; class Chondrichthyes; order Rajiformes; family Rajidae; genus Amblyraja; species Amblyraja radiata. The sequence goes on along the minus strand of NC_045962.1, from coordinate 86,325,079 downwards.
TACAAGGTGAATAACCAATCCTTTTCCGATATATGAATGTTTACTAATTGTCCACTCTGCTCAAGATTGTTACACTTTCTTACAATTGTAATACTCAGCAAATATTCGACAAAAGCAGCAGAATTTTAATAATGAGAGCAAACTTCCATTTCATAGGAAAAACATACTAGAAATCAAATCTCTTTCCCTAGAAGTACAGCATAAATCCAACCAGCAAATTAACCTCAATCAACAATTAGGAATGGTTCAGATTATCTAATATTCTTCTTCTTCACCTTGATCCTCAACGCTGTCAGCTCCAACCTCCTCATAATCCTTCTCCAAGGCTGCCATGTCTTCACGGGCCTCGGAGAACTCTCCCTCCTCCATTCCCTCCCCCACGTACCAATGCACGAAGGCTCTCTTGGCGTACATCAGGTCAAACTTGTGGTCAAGACGTGCCCAAGCCTCAGCGATGGCAGTGGTGTTGCTCAGCATACACACTGCACGCTGCACCTTGGCCAGGTCACCACCGGGCACCACAGTGGGAGGCTGGTAGTTGATGCCAACCTTGAACCCAGTCGGGCACCAGTCAACAAACTGGATGGTACGTTTGGTCTTAATGGTGGCGATGGCAGCATTGACATCTTTTGGCACCACGTCACCGCGGTAAAGCAGACAACAAGCCATGTACTTGCCATGGCGAGGGTCACACTTGACCATCTGGTTGGCCGGCTCAAAGCAGGAATTTGTAATTTCAGACACAGACAGTTGTTCGTGATAAGCCTTCTCAGCTGAGATTACAGGGGCATAGGTAGCTAGAGGGAAGTGGATGCGTGGGTATGGGACTAAATTGGTCTGGAACTCTGTTAGATCAACATTCAAGGCACCATCAAAACGAAGGGACACTGTAATAGAGGACACAATCTGACCAATGAGTCGATTCAAATTGGTGTATGTTGGTCGCTCAATGTCCAGGTTTCTGCGGCAGATATCGTAGATGGCTTCATTGTCCACCATGAAGGCGCAGTCTGAGTGCTCCAGTGTGGTGTGGGTGGTCAGGATGGAGTTGTAGGGCTCCACCACTGCGGTGGAGATCTGAGGAGCTGGGTAGATGGCAAACTCTAGTTTGGACTTCTTGCCATAATCTACAGACAAACGTTCCATCAGCAGGGAAGTGAAACCGGAGCCGGTGCCTCCACCAAAGCTGTGGAAGATGAGGAAACCTTGGAGTCCTGTACACTGGTCAGCCTGTGAAGTTAAGAGTGGAAACAAAACGGAACACGTTACAAAACAGCTAGACCATATGGAGTTTGAAGGCAGATAATTTAAATTTCCTCAAATGTTACTGGTTTTGTTCTAATATTTGTTTACTGATTCACCAAGTCCACGAATAATTTGTACTAACCATCACTGAACCCCCTATACGCCAATTTTGTACCATTTTTTAAAAAAACCCTAAAGTATTTCGAAAATCACCAAAATTCAAATTTGATTAAATGAATTATTACTTTGTGAATGATCAATAAACCATAAGCCAATTCTTGTCAGCCTGTACTTGGGTATTGTGTTTCTTTGTATTCTATGTTCAACTGTGCTCCTTCTCAGTTTGCATTTGGCAATTGTCAGGTTTAATTGTTTGAGACTGCTTTGAATGCCATTGGGATCCAACAGCCACCCATCGTGCCAGTTATCATCTAAGATAAAACAACTTACTCCACACGATTTACTAATAGGAAACAAATGGATTTCCTTCTTCTCCCGTTGGGCAGAAGATGCAGAAGCTTAAATGCAGGACCACCAGACTCAGGAACAGCTTCTTCCCCTCTGTAGTTAGGCTTCCATAAGCTTGGGCACTGTTCGATTAACCTCTACCCTATTGCTGACATTGAACTTGGTCGCTGGAACTGATGCGCTACAATGCTGAGCACTATATTTGCACTCGGTGACTTTCCCTTTCAATGCCCATTCTGCGTGAATTGTCTAGGTGTGGGGTTATTATTGTCACCTGTTCTGAGGCACGAAATAGGTTATTAAATAAAAGTGGGGCAAGATTCATTCTTACCCCACTTTGGACAGAGTGCACTGGCTGTGCCTAGTTTACTGGAGTTTAGAAGAATGAGACATGAGGTTGTTGAAACAAACATTTATTTTGCTGCTAATGGTCAAGAATTGTCAATCATTTTTTTCTCCAGAGGTTGTGATCTTTGCAATTCTCTACCCCAAGGACCATCCATGTTCATTTTAAATTATTACAGGTAGAGCTGATGGATTTTTTTTTTGGACCAACACTTTGGCACAAACTGAAGAAGGGTCCCAACCTGAAACATTGTCTGTTCATTTCCCAGCTTGGATGCTGCTTGACCTGAGTTCCTATGGCACTTTATGTATCACTTGAACCTGGTCTGCCATTCAGTATGGAGATTGTGTAAGATGGAGTTTAAATCTAGAATCATTCATGATCTTAACTGAATGGAATTCAGATTCACATGATCAATTTGTAATGGTCTTGCACTTAGAGAAGTAATTGCCAATTGGAGCGAGGGAAGAGGGTGTGTGAGAGATCAGAATCTAGGAACTGGAGACCTAATGGAGGGGTTTATATGTAACACCACCAGACTCAGGACCCCCCCCCCCCTCCTCTGTTGTTAGGCTTCCATAAGCTTGCGCACTGTTCGATTAACCTCTACACTATTGCGGACTTTTAACTTGGTCTCTGGAACTGATGCGCAACAATGCCCAAATCAACTCATTAAGAGCACTGGTGAGCTTACTAATCGCAAAGAGACTGGCAGGCCAAGGAAGACCTCCACAGCTGATGACAGAAGAATTATCTCTATAAGAAAGAAAAATCCCCAAACACCTGTCTGGCAGATCAGAAACACTCTTCAGGAGTCGGGTGTGGATTTGTCAATGACCACTGTCCACAGAAGACTTCATGAACAGAAATACAGAGGCTACACTACAAGATGCAAACCACTGGTTAGCTTCAAAAATAGGATGGCCAGGTTACAGTTTGCCAAGAAGTACTTAAAACCACAGTTCTGGAAAAAGGTCTTGTAGACAGACAAAGATTAACTTAGATCAGAGTGATGGCAAGAGCACAGTATGGAGGAGAGAAGGAACTGCCCAAGATCCAAAAGCATACCACCTCATCTGAGAAACACAGTGGTGGATATTTTTCTATTACAAATCTCAGATTGTGGAGTACAGGGGCAAATAAATAAATGACAGGTCTTTGTCCCAAACATTATGGAGGGCGCTGTATGTTCTCTGCAATTGTCAGTACAATGCAGGATCGTTCTATTTTACTCTATTTTCAGGTGCCAGTTCAATGATCTACACCTTCAAACCATCCAACACAGGGGTACCTTAAGAGCTGTGGACAGATGTTTACCAGCAGCTGGTTTGGAAACTACAAGAAGGCATTTCACTTGTGGCTCTAAACACGCATCAAGGAGATGTGATCTTTTAGTTATCCACTCCCTGGTCAGGATTGAAACACAGGTTTTCGGATGTGAAGGGAAATCTCTGAAGCCGCCATCATAGCCGAGTACACCATCAGGTCCTCTGATAAAATATATGAAAATAGATCATATATAAGTAGTGTGGTCATGATATTCCATTAAACCAATTAACAGAGTACTAGTCTCCCCTCTTGTTCAACTGACTGTAAGGCAAAAATCTCACCAGTTTACGAAGCTTGTCCAGGACCAGGTCAATTAGCTCCTTGCCAATGGTGTAGTGCCCACGTGCATAATTATTGGCAGCATCTTCCTTACCAGTGATGAGCTGCTCGGGGTGGAACAGCTGGCGATAGGTACCACCACGAACCTCATCTGGAATGCAAAACAGCAGCAAATCTTTTTCCATTCTTCCAACCACACACAGAGTAGCAGCTAAATAAAATACTATTTGACTTTCTAACAAGAGGCTCCGTAAACAGGAGAATTACAACTATTTCTCGCTGGCAGGCCTTACCGATCACAGTTGGCTCTAGATCGATAAAGACGGCTCGTGGGACATGCTTCCCCGCTCCAGTCTCACTGAAGAAGGTGTTGAAGGAGTCATCGCCCCCTCCGATGGTCTTGTCACTGGGCATCTGTCCATCGGGCTGGATGCCATGTTCCAAGCAGTACAGCTCCCAGCAGGCATTGCCCATCTGGACACCAGCCTGGCCAACATGGATAGAGATACATTCCCGCTGTGGAATGAAACAAGCGATTAGCACAAATCATAACTTGGAAAGCAACAAATTTAGATGTCACAAATGCAGCATGTCATACTATTGTTTCCTTATTAGGCACATGAAGCAGTTAGATATTAATGCACAAGCACATGATGCAATTTTCTTCTTGTAAAATGATTCTTTTTTAAGGGAGGCGCAGCAGTAGAGTTGCGGCCTCACAGCATCAGAGGTTCGGGTTAAATTCTGACCATGGATGCAGTCTGTATGGAATTTATACATTCTCTCTACAACCGCATGGGTTTTCTCCGGTTTCTTCCCACAATCCATATGTGTGCAGATTTGTAGGTCAATTGGTTTTGGTAAAATTGTATATTGTTCCTAGTTGTAGGATGGTGGGCGATGGCTGGTCAGCACGAACTCACTGGGCCGAAGGGCCCGCTTCTGCACTGTATCTCTCGAGTAAAATCACAGTAACAGCAAGAGGAGATAAATTGAATTGAATTTCACAATTATTGATGTTTTAATCGAAGTGAATGAAAAAACAAAGTTAGTTCCCACTTGCAGACGTGCCTGAACGGCATTGGCAGAGAATTCACATTCTAGACCCAGTAAATAAAGTATTATTTTCCAGACATTTGTTTTTTAAATCATTTTTTGATTATCCTAATTTTATTATCTTATTGTTTCACTATTTATTGTCATAATATCCAACTGTATCAGTTTTCTTTTAAACCACCAATAAAAGGCAAAATTTCTCTGCTCACAGCTGTTGTCCAACTTGCTCTGTATTTTCACCGTTACAATCCCTAGTATCTGCACTGATGGCTTTAATCTTCTCAGTAGTCAACAAAGCTCTCAATTATCTTCCCCCCCCCCCCATGACAATCATGTGGTAAATTCACTTTAATGCATACATATCCTTCATAGTTGCCCAACTCCTTGCAATACTCATGTCACGGACTATTCATTTGTACTGGTTCCTCTATCTCCCAATGCCTCGATCTACAAACCATTCAGATTTCTGCTTCTAATTCCACAAAACCCTCCATTAGGTCTAGTTCCTAGATTCTGATCTCACACACCCTCTTCCTTCGCTCCAATTGGCAAGCACTTCTCTAAACGCAAGATAATTAGAAACAGATTATAGATCATGTGAATCTGAACAGCCATTTCATTTAAGATCATGAATGATTCTAGATTTAAACTCCATCTTACAATCTCCATATTGAATGGCAGACCAGGTTCAAGTGATACATAAAGTGCCATAGGAACTCAGCATGTCAAGCAGCATCCAAGCAGGGAAATGAATAGACAATGTTTCAGGTTGGGACCCTACTTCAGTTTGTGCCAAAGCATTATTCCAAAAAAATCCATCAGCTCTACTCGTAATAATTTAAAACAAACATGAATGGTCCTTGGGGTAGATTGCAAATATCACAATCTCTGGGGGAAAAAAAAGAAAACAAGATTGACAATTCCAGACCATTGGCAGCAAAACAAAATCCATCTGTTCAGAATTTTTATGTTTCAACAACCTCACCTCCCTTCTAATCTTCAGTAAACTAGGCAGAGCCAATGCACTCTTTCCAAGGTTATCTGATCATAAGAATTCAACTAGTAAATCCAGGATGTGTCATTTTTAAGCATGGAAACCAAAATTACTCTGTAAAAAGGTGTTTTTAATCAGAGCAAGATTTCCTTACATTTATATCCCCACACTTTAAATTAAAATGAACATTTGCCATAATTCTTCATGTTAGTGTACCATGTAACATACCCACACGTTAATGTATCATGTAAGTTTACCCAGGCCCCTTTCCCCATCTATTATTCATCACTTTCTCAGCATAAAAGATCTAATTTTTCTTAAAAGAATGAATCTTACCCCACTTTTATTTAATAACCTATCTTGTGCAGCAGTTTCCACTATTGTCATAAGGAATGAGTAGAATTAGGCCATTCGGCCCATGAGGTCTACTCCGCCATTCAATCATGGCTGATTTATCTCTCCCTAACCCAATTCTCCTGCCTTCTCCCCATTACCTCTGACACCCATACTAATCAAGAATCTATTCTCAGTTATTTCTTTTTAAACTTTGTAATGGCAACAATCTTTGCCTTTTCATCACCATTCCCAAGCCATCACTGTATGATTAACCGAGGATACCCTGGAACTGTATCTTGTGAACCATTGTGCTGCCCTAACTGGCCACTAACTAGAAAAAAGTTGCAGTTATTTCTATCCTCAATAATCTAGTCAACACTTTCTCTAGCGTATTCTCCCATTCCCCCATGGCCGGTGTACAACTTTTCATGTGGCATCTTATTCAATGCCATGTAAAAATCCATATTCACTGCATTCTAAGTCCTCATTATCTACATTATTAATCCTCCCTTCTATCTGCAGATTTTTTAACTTATTGAACTACTTTTTATTTATGATTCGATTTATGATTCATAAACAAATGGTTGCACATGCCCAGCACAACCCAAAAACAAAAGGAAGGTGGAGTACATTTTAAATTGTTATAAATAAATTTTATGTATGCTTGTTTAAAATACAATTACAGTGCTGATTCTATTTAACATTCTACTTGAGGCTTAGGGGTTCCACAAAACAAACGTTGTCAACGGCCTTTGCCTACATTAGATCAGAACAGCATGCATCAAACAGCTGAACCTATTACATAGCCAGTCCAAAGACAAATCCCCTAAGGCTCACTGTTCTATGCAAAAGACAAAAGTGACTGGTTAGGTAGGAACAATGAAAATGCTTGAAATGATTAAAAAGTTGGAATTTGCTGATACAAGAACTGCTCATGCATGGATTTCACCGACTATGGGTATAAGCAGTTGCCAAATTCCACAAGCATTACGCATTCAGGAAGCTGATTACATCCACTCTCACCAACCACACTGACACAGAGTTTTGAATAAAGATTTATCTGAAGTTAGGCAGTTAAAGGTTAGGTCACGGAACAGTATGCGCAATATTTTTTTTTTAGATCTTTCCACTTAAATAAATTTGTACGCTTGGCATAAATACATATCCTTACAGTTCGAAAACCATCCTTTAACAATACATGAAGCAAAACAGAAAACACTGGAAACGGTCAGCGGCTCAGGCAGGATCTGTGGAAAAACCATCAATATGTTAGGTTGGAGACCCTTAGTCAGAATTCAAAAAATAAAATTTAAAAAGCACTTAAGATGCAGAAAAGTGGGAAATGGATTGAACAAAGGGAATATTTGCGATAGAACAGGCTAAGGATACCAGGGGATGAAATGGCTAATGGGAACAGTTAGGGGGGGTTAAGTTTATTTGTGTTTCCAGCAGGGCATGTACTGAGAGTGTAAAACCCAACCCCAAACATTTCGAATATTATTAAAGATGGATGCAGACCCAGGAAACTGCAGATGCTGGAATCTTGGACCTCAATTATTAAGTCTAGATAGCTCTGGTCTAAATAATTAGTGGAGGGAACGTGCTCTTAGAAAATCAAAGAAACTTCACAATGCTGCACTGCGTTTCAGCCTATCCTGATCTCACCTTTAAAATTCAGTCCATAGGTCTGAAGGTCACAGCTCAAGAGCACACCCAAGAACTCTGCCTCGCTCAGCTTCCAGACAAAAGCAGTTCTTATCCCCTTTCCAATCAAATCTTAAAGCCAAGATAGACACAAAATGCTGGAGTAACTCAGCGGGGACAGGCAGCATTTCTGGCGAGAAGGAATGGGTGATGTTTTGGGTCGAGACCATTTCTTCAGGCTAATGTCAGGGGGGTGTGCGGGACAGATGGAATGTAGTCGGAGACAGTAAGACTGGTGGGAGCTGGGAAGGGGGGGAGATGGAGAGAGGGAAAGCAAGGGATATTTGAAGTTAGACCCATACCGTCTAGCATTTGACTTCTCTGGTAAAGGAAATAAGAACTTCCCATTTACGCCAAGACCCGCAAATGTATGGGAATGACTAGTTTTCTTTCACTCTTAATTTCAATGTCAACACAAGTTTATTCTATCTTTCTTTACAGCTACAAGATAGCATCCTACATCTCTTCTGCAACTATCTCAGTGCAGTTTTCCCTATCGGTAGTAAAACTATAGTCTCGTTTGTATATGTTTGAATTTATAGGATCTAAGACATGTTGGCAAATTAGATCCAAAATTGGCCCGCCATAGGTATGGGAGAATGGTGGAAGTCTGTTTTTGGAAGCCTCAAACCAGCAAAGATCCTATAGCGAGCAAGATAGTCCACTCGACGAAAAAGACGTAGTACGGTCATGGGCAGATTCATGGGTAATTATAGGCTCCATTTCCGTAACCGGCTTCCGTCTCCGCACCAAAGATCCCATAGGATAATAGTGCGGAAACATCCTCGTAAACATAAAAGTTATTTGGGAAAAATCTTCTCACTTTCAGAATTTTAATTTATTGACACAAACTGTCCCCCCACAACGTTGATTACACTGCGAGTCGGGTCGGGTCCGGTTATGGATGAAAAGAAGGCCCACGCTCCGTTGCGTACTACACGTCAGCCCATTGCATTTAGCAGGAGTGGTCCATCTTGCTGGTCCATAATTTCTGCTGTAACACACGTGCCCATACTGTGAATTAGAAATAACTCGATTGATGAATTAGGGAACAATGTGTATTACAGGTCAAAATGGTTATAACACAATTTTGACTGAGCTAATGAAGTATTTACTTTGCAAATTGTCTAGCAGAAAAAGTCTGTTTTGCAAAAAATAAATCAGGAAGAGAAATTGTTTCTATGTAAATACCCGCAGTAACCAGATACCACACTGTCCCTTTAAAGAATGCAGAATGTCAGTATCACCGCAGCTTGCCATTGAAATTCAGAAGCAATCATTTCTATAAGACTCCTGCAAATTACATTTTTAGCATTTTTTACATCAGCATTTTGTGTTTCACTGGATTCCAACATCTGCAATTCCTTGTGTCTGCAGTCTTCTTTCCCCATCCCGTTTCCCCTTAAACCCACTTACATATTCCCCAAACTATTCCCAGTGGAATGAGTAGCATAAATTTATATCTATTATTAAAAAGACCTTTGGTTCTGTAAGTTCTGCAGGAAAAATAACTGATCACACGACTGAAACTCTGCTGCCCGAAAACCCCACTCCCTCAAGACACATTGTTCCAATGCGATCTCTGACACAAGGAACGCAGTCATCGCATTACAGCAAAACTGCATGCATCACAATGGCGCAGCTGGTAGAGCTGCTGCCTCACAGCACCAGAGACCTGTATTCAATCCTGACTGAGTGGAGTGTGCACATTCCTCCCATATCCCAAAGACGTGCGGGCTTTAGGATTAGAGACACAGCATTGAAACAGGCTCCCCAGCCAGAATACACACCAAGCATCGATCACCCCTTCACCACTGGTTCTGTTTTATCCCACTTTTTCATCCATTCCTTACACTATATGGGGTAATTTATAGAAGCCATTTAACCTGGCACAGCTGGTGGAGCCACTGCCTCACAGCACCAGATACCCCGCTTCGACCCTGACCTCAGCTGATGTCTGTGTGGAGTTTGCACATTCTCCTAGTCACATCATGGGTTTTCTAGGTTAACGATCCGCTGTAAATTGTTCCTAATGTGTATTGAGCGGATGAGAAACGGATAACATAGAACTGGTGTGCACAGGTCATTAGGATTTCTTGGATTAGAGAGGGTGTCAAGAAGTGACGAGAGAAGGCAAGAGAATGAGAGGGAGAGGTAAAAAATAGATCACCCAAGATTGAATGGCAGAGTAAATGCTTAAGACTTTAGGGATACAGGGAGGAAACAGACCTTTCAGCCCAGGGTCTGCGCCAACCTTGGAACTACACTAGCACCATCCTACACACTAGGGACAATTTACAGAAGCCAATTAACCTAAAAGCTCGGAACATTCATGTCTTTGAAGAGTGGGAGAAAACTGGAACAGCCGAAGAAACCCCATAGGAAGAATGTACAAACAGCACTGGTAGTCAGGACTAAACCGGGTCTCTGGCGCTGTGAGGCAGCAACTCTACCCCTGCTTCACTGTGCCACGCCAGGCTTGATGTGCTGAATGCCCTAATTCTTCTCCTTTGCCTTACGGATGACCGACGGTCTGCGTGGAACTGATGGACTGCAGGGCACGTATCAGTGCGGTATCTCAAACGCGCCACACAATGTGCTGGAGTAACTCAGCATCCCTAGCGAACAATGGGTTTACCAGGCACCATCCTGCCTGAGGCCATTTGTGACCAGTTTTAATTGATCCTGGTCTATCCACACCTTCAGCTCTCCGCCCTCCCTCCCCCAGCATCTATTTTCTGGACCGCTCACTAGACCCTTCTTCAGACTGAGCATCCCTAGCTTCAAGTATCCCCAGAATTCCTCCTCCTTCTGTCCCTCCCCCACCAGTCATCCTGCTGGTCATCTTCATCATCTCCACGGATGCTGCAGACATTGATAAGACACAAAAATGAATCACTAACTCAGCGGGATCGGCGGCATCTCTGGATAGAAGGAATGGGCGATGTTTTGGGTCGAGACCCTTTAGACAGTCAGGGGAGAGGTAGAATAGGAGCTAAGGAAATGTAAGGTGTACAAACAAGACATCAAAGGGGATGGGGATCAAGGAAAATGTAGAATGGATCATTGTTAGCAAAATGGGGGTGGAAACAAAAGCATACAGCTACCCGCTGAGTTACTCGAGCTCCCTTGTGTCTATCTCGGTTTAGACAATAGGTGCAGGAGTAGGTTTAAACCAGCATCTGCCGTTTCCTGCGCAAATTGGAAAAACACCTCATATATTGCTTGGGCAGCTTACACCTCAGCAGTATGAATAATTGACTTTGCTAATTGCAAGTAACCTTTGCCTTCCCTCTCTCTCCATCCCTTCCCCCATCCCAGTTCTCAGATTAGTCTGACTGTCCTCGTTTACATTTGATCTGTTTTCTTTGTGATTATCTTCTCCTAGCGAACAATGATCTATTCTCCATTTTCCTTGATCTCCATCCCCTTTGTCTCGTGTCACACCTTACATTTCCTTATCTCTGTATCTCCCTCCCCCTGATTGTCACCCATTCTTTCTATCCAGAGATGCTGCCTGTCTGGGTTGGGTCACTCCAGCATTTTGTGCCTCCTCCCTCCCCCTGATTGTCACCCATTCTTTCTATCCAGAGATGCTGCCTGTCTGGGTTGGGTCACTCCAGCATTTTGTGCCTATCTTCGGTTTAAACCAGAATCTGCAGTTCCTTCCTACACTCTCGTGTGTCTTGTCTTCGGTTTAAACCAGCATCTGCATTTCTTTTTTTCTGCACTGATCATCTCGGGCATCTCCAGAGGCTGCCTGATCCACTGGGTTACTGCAACATTTTATGTCTATCTTTGGTTTAAACCAGAATCTGCAGTTCCTTTGTACACTCTCATGTGTCTGTCTTCGGTTTAAACCAGCATCTGCATTTCCCTTCCGACACAAGTCATCTCTAGAGAGGATGCCTGACCCACTGCAACATTTTATGTCTTATCTTCGTTTTTAAAGCAGAATCTGCAGTCCCTTCCTACACTCTCTCGTGCGTATTGTCATCGGTTTAAACCATCAACTGCATTTCCTTTCCTACACTAGCCGTCTCCTGAGAGGCTGCCTGCCGACCCGCCCGGGTTACTGCAACATTCTGCGTCGATCTGCAGTCCTTTGTACACACTCATGTGTCTGTCTTCGGTTTAAACCAGCATCTGCATTTCCCTTCCGACACAAGTCATCTCTAGAGAGGATGCCTGACCCACTGCAGCATTTTATGTCTTATCTTTGTTTTTTTAAAGCAGAATCTGCAGTCCCTTCCTACACTCTCTCGTGTGTCTTGTCATCGGTTTAAACCATCAACTGCATTTCCCTTCCGACACAAGTCATCTCTAGAGAGGATGCCTGACCCACTGCAGCATTTTATGTCTTATCTTAGTTTTTTTTTTAAAGCAGAATCTGCAGTCCCTTCCTACTCTCTCGTGTGTCTTGTCATCGGTTTAAACCATCAACTGCATTTCCCTTCCGACACAAGTCATCTCTAGAGAGGATGCCCGACCCACTGCAGCATTTTATGTCTTATCTTAGTTTTTTTTTTAAAGCAGAATCTGCAGTCCCTTCCTACACTCTCTCGTCTGTCTTGTCATCGGTTTAAACCATCAACTGCATTCCCCTTCCTCCTGAGAGGCTGCCTGCCGACCCGCCCGGGTTTACTGCAACATTTTCGTGTCGCTCCGCATCCATCCGCAGTCCTTTGTTCCTGCATGAGCCACACCCCAGACGGCGGGGCCGTGCGCATGCGCCAGCCACTAGCCAACCCGCATGCGCACGACGGACCCCTCAGCCGGCCCTCCCCCTCCCCCCCCAGGGCGTGGCGCATGCGCGCGGCCGCCGTCCGCTCCGCCCGAAGGGGGAGCAGCGCCGCCATCTTGAGCGCCTTTTACGGTTGAACTGGGAGAAGAAAAAGACGGGAGAGAAACAAGAGAGAGAAAAAACCCCACTCCGCGGTTAAAAAAAAATAAAAAAATCAATAAAAACATGCGCTCCGGAGGAGAAACGGGAATCGCGTGTTCGAAGGGAAAGATAATAAAGCGGCCGCCGCCGGACGCCGCCCGCCCGCCCGCCGAGCGCGGGAAGCCGCTGCTGTGAGGGGAAAGGAAAAATAAAACGACTGAGGCAATTTTCGGATCAAATCCGTCGAAACCCCACGTCGTCGCGTCGATCCCTAAGAGAAAGAGAAAGAGGAAGGAAAGGAATAAAAGAGAAAAGACAAGGTTTTGTTTTTTGTTGCGTTATTCAAGAAGGAAATAACGGAGCGACACGAACCATTCTGGCTGTCCGTCCGTCCGTCTACGCGCTTCGCCCTCGAGTGATGGTAGAGAGTCGGTGGCGGCACTGCACATGCGCTGCCGCGCCTCTGCGCCAGCTTAAAAGCGGGCGGGATGCAGCCGGAGCGCATGCGCCAACCCGCCCGCCCCCCACACTCGCGTAAGTCAAGTCAGCCCACCGTCACGTGAGCGGCCGCCTCTGCGGACAAGGCCGTTCAGCCCGTCAGCTCTGCAGAATGGGATAGGGTGAAAAGAGAATACAAGTTCAAGTGAGTTTATTGTCATGTGTCCCTGTATAATTCAATAAAATTCGTGCTTTGCTTCAGCACAACAGAACATAGTAGGCATTTACTACAAAACAGATCAGCGTGTCCATATACCAGAATATAAATATATACACACTTGTCCGAAACGGCACCATACCAGGCTCTCACGAGGGTCTCCTCGATATCCCGCAGCTCCGCTCTTGCTCAAGAAGTTCAAGAGTTCAAGAGAGTTTATTGTCATGCGTCCCTGATATGACAATGACATTCTTGCTTTGCTTTAGAATAGAATAGAATATTTATTACATGTTGTACAGGGTCTTGGTGAGACCACACCTGGAGTATTGTGTACAGTTTTGGTCTCCAAATCTGAGGAAGGACATTATTGCCATAGAGGGAGTGCAGAGAAGGTTCACCAGACTGATTCCTGTGATGTCAGGACTGTCTTATGAAGAAAGACTGGATAGACTTGGTTTATACTCTCTAGAATTTAGGAGATTGAGAGGGGATCTTATAGAAACTTACAAAATTCTTAAGGGGTTGGACAGGCTAGATGCAGGAAGATTGCTCCCGATGTTGGGGAAGTCCAGGACAAGGGGTCACAGCTTAAGGATAAGGGGGAAATCCTTTAAAACCGAGATGAGAAGAACTTTTTTCACACAGAGAGTGGTGAATCTCTGGAACTCCCTGCCACAGAGGGTAGTCGAGGCCAGTTCATTGGCTATATTTAAGAGGGAGTTAGATGTGGCCCTTGTGGCTAAGGGGATCAGAGGGTATGGAGAGAAGGCAGGTACGGGATACTGAGTTGGATGATCAGCCATGATCATATTGAATGGCGGTGCAGGCTCGAAGGGCCGAATGGCCTACTCCTGCACCTAATTTCTATGTTTCTATGTTTCTATGTCATTTGAACCTCAGTGAGGCTCAAACGAAACTTAGTTTCCACAGCCATACAACCAGAGACAATTCTTACAAGACATGCAAACAATTCAATTAACACAAACATCCATCACAGTGAATCTCCTCCTCACTGTGATGGAAGGCAAAGTCTTTTCTCTCCCCTGCACCATTTCCCCCCCCGATGTCAAAGCCCCAGGCGGGCGATGTTAAGTCCCACGGCCATTTTAGGCCACACCAGGCGATGTACGGCCCCGCTCCAGGCCCAAAAGTCACAAGTTGGAGCCCCCGGCGGGCGCTGGAATGTCCCACGGCCATTAAAGCGATGTACGGCCCCGCTCCGGGTCATTCCAACCCCGCGACACGGGCGGGAGAAGTTGCGTTGCGGGTGCTCCTGAAAACGGTCTCTTACCCGGACCCGTGAGCTCCCGATGTTCCAGTCCAACGGACCTGCGGCTGCAGCTGGAGCTTCCGCACTCCGGGGTTGAGCCGCAGCAGCCGTAGCACACCAGAAGTTAGCAGGCATGAATACAGAACAGATCAGTGTGTCCATATACCATTATATAAATATGTACACACATGAATAAATAAACTGATTATGGGCTATTAATGTTCAGAGTTTTGTCCGAGCCGAGTTTAATAGCCTGATGGCTGTGGTGAAGTAGCTATTCCTGAACCTGGTCGTTGCAGTCTTCAGGCTCCTGTACATTCTACCTGAAATGTAGTGGGGAGATGAGTGTGTGGGCCGGATGGTGTGGGTCCTTGATGATGCTGCCAGCCTTTTTGAGGCAGCGACTGTGATAGATTCCCTCGATGGACGGGAGGTCAGAGCCGATGATCCTACCCCCCTTGTCCTCACCTTCCACCCCATCAGCCGTCGCATACAGCACATCAGCATACAGTAACTCTCTCCTCTCTGGTTTACACCACAAGTCCATCCATAAACTCCAGTTGGTCCAGAACTCAGCTGCCCGCATTATCACCAGAACCCCATCCACCGAACACATCACTCCCATCCTCAAACAACTGCACTGGCTCCCTGCCCAATACCGCATTGATTTTAAGATTCTCCTCCTCATTTTCAAAGCCCTCCACAATCTCGCTCCCCCATACCTCTCTGAACTCCTCCAGCCTAATGCCCCTGTCCAACTTAGGAAACCTGAACGGAAACTTCTGGAGACTTTGCGCCCCACCCAAGGTTTCCGTGCGGTTCCCGGAGGTTGCAGGTGGTTGCCGGAGGTTGCAGGTAGTGGAAGCAGGTAGGGAGACAGACAAAAACCTCCGGGATTCCCATCTCCACCCTTTTCCGTTTTCCGCAGAGACCGTTCCCTCCGAAACTCCCTGATATACAGTAGACAATTACAAATAAAACATTCTAATAGAAACATAGAAAATAGGTGTAGGAGGAGGCCGTTCGGCCCTTCGAGCCAGAACCGCCATTCATTGTGATCATTGCTGATCGTCCCCAATCAATAACCCGTGCCTGCCTTCTCCCCATATCCCTTGATTCCACTAGCCCCTAGAACTCTATCTAACTCCCTCTTAAATCCATCCAGTGACTTGGCCTCCACTGCCCTCTGTGGCAGGGAATGCCACAAATTCACAACTCTCTGGGTGAAAAAGTTTTTTCTCACCTCAGTCTTAAATGGCTTCCCCTTTATTCTAAGACTGTGGCCCCTGGTTCTGGACTCGCCCAACATTGAGAACATTTTTCCTGCTTGTCCAGTCCTTTTATAGTTTTATATGTTTCTATAAGTTCCCCCCTCAGCCTAAACTCCAGTGAATACAAGCCTAGTCTTTTCAATCTTTCCTCACATGACAGTCCCGCCATCCCAGGGATCAATCTCGTGAACCTACGCTGCACTGCCTCAATCATAAGGATGTCCTTCCTAAAATTAGGAGACCAAAACTGTACGCAATACTCCAGGTGTGGTCTTACCAGAGCCCTATACAACTGCAGAAGAACCTCTTTACTGAAATCCTCTTGTTATGTAGGCCAATATTCCATTAGCTTTCTTCACTGCCTGCTGTACCTGTAAGCCAACTTTCAGTGACCGGTGTACAAGGACACCCAGGTCTCGCTGTACCTCACCCTTACCTAAACTAACCCCATTGAGATAATAATCTGCCCCCTTGTTTTTGCTGCCAAAGTGGATAACCTCACATTTATCTATGTTATACTGCATCTGCCAGGCATCTGCCCACTCACTCAACCTGTCCAGGTCACCCTGCAACCTTCTAACATCCTCTTCACAGTTCACACTGCCACCCAACTTTGTGTCATCCGCAAACTTGCTAGTGTTGCTCCTAATGCCCTCTTCCAAATCATTAATATATATGCTATTTGAGAAGGAACTGCAGATGCTGGAAAATCGAAGGTACACAAAAATGCTGGAGAAACT
Source organism: Amblyraja radiata (assembly GCF_010909765.2). Taxonomy (NCBI): domain Eukaryota; kingdom Metazoa; phylum Chordata; class Chondrichthyes; order Rajiformes; family Rajidae; genus Amblyraja; species Amblyraja radiata. Next base: position 86,308,501 of record NC_045962.1, on the reverse strand, counting down.
CAGCGGGTGCAGCAGCATCTATGGAGCGAAGGAAATAGGCAATGTTTCGGGCCGAAACCCTTCTTCAGACTGATGGGGGGAGATGGTAATCAGTTGCGGCGCCAATTTAAACATGTGAAGAATTAAATAAAATACCAGAGCAAAAGGAGTCTACAGACTTTTGGTTATTGAGTAAAACTACTGTTCGTGGAAAAAAAGCTGTTTTTATGTCTGGCTGTGGTGGATTTGACAGTCGGAGTCGCCTTCCAGAGGGAGGTGCTTCAAAATGTTTGTGGCCAGGGTGAGGGGTCAGAGATGATCTTACCCGCATGCTTCCTGGCCCTTGCAGTGTACAGCTCGTCGATGGGCTCGACCAACTGTACTGGATCAATGTGTAATCAGCAATCGCTGATCAGGTTGGTTAATGCTCCATATCTGCTCATTCCGCATTAACCAACCAGATCTCCCGGTGGCAATTCATGCCTTTGCAGACACCTTACATCCTCCAGATACTGGCAGTTTCAGGTTTAGGTTTATTGTTGTCATGCGTGTTGTGGTACAGTGGATAAAAAATGTTTTGCATGCTATTGATATTTAGTTCATGTTCATACCTTATAGGATCAGAATTAGCCTATCCGGCCCATCAAATCAGCTCTGTCATTCAATCATGGCTGATCTATCTTTCCCTCTCAACCCCATTTTCCTGCCTTCTCTCCTTAACCTCTGACAACCATTAAACTCATAATGAATTTATTAGGTAGACAAAAGTGCTGGAGAAACTCAGCGGGTGCGGCAGCATCTATGGAGCGAAGGAAATAGGCAACGTTTTGGAACAAAACCCTTCTTCAGACTGATGTAGGGTGGGGGGGGGAGAAAGGAGAAAGGAATAGGAGGAGCCCGAGGGCTGAGGGAGAGCTGAGAAGGGGAGGAGACAGCAAGGGCTACCGGAAATTGGAGAAGTCAATGTTTATGCCACTAGGGTGCAAACTGCCCAAGCGGAATATGAGGTGCTGCTCCTCCAATTTCCGGTGGTGCTCACTCTGGCCATGGAGGAGGCCCAGGACAGAGAGGTCGGATTCGGAATGGGAGGGGGAGTTGAAGTGCTGAGCCACCAGGAGATCAGGTTGGTTATTGCAGACCGAGCTGAGGTGTTCGGCGAAACGATCGGCAAGCCTACGCTTGGTCTCACCGACGTAGATGAGCTGACATCTAGAGCAGCGGATGCAATAGATGAGGTTGGAGGAGATGCAGGTGAACCTCTGCCGCACCTGGAACGACTGCTTGGGTCCTTGAATGGAGTCGAAGGGGGAGGTAAAGTGACAAGTGTAGCATCTCTTGCGGTTGCAAGGGAAAGTGCCCGGGGAGGGGGTGGTGCGGGAGGGAAGGGAAGAATTGACAAGGGAGTTACGGAGGGAGTGGTCTTTGCGGAAAGCAGACAGGGGGGTGGGAGTTGGGAAGATGTGGCGAGTGGTGGGATCACGTTGGAGGTGGCGAAACTGACGGAGGACTATTTGTTGTACGTGACGGCTAATGGGGTGAAAGGTGAGGACTAGGGGGACTCTGCCCTTGTTACAAGTGGGGGGATGGGGAGAGAGAGCAGAGTTACGGGGTATTGAAGAGACCCTGGTGAGAGCCTCATCTATAGTAGGGGAGGGGAACCCCCGTTCCCTGAAGAATTAGGACATTTCCGATGCCCTGGTGTGGAACACCTCATCCTGGGAGCAGATGCGGCGTAGACAGAGGAATTGGGAGTAGGGGATGGAGTCCTTTCAGGAAGCAGGGTGGGAAGAAGTGTAGTCTAGATAGCCATGGGAGTCAGTGGGTTTATAGTGGATGTCGGTCAGAAGTCTATCACCTGCGATGGAGATAGTGAGGTAAAGAAATGGTAGGGAAGTGTCGGAAATGGTCCAGGTGTATTTGAGTGTTTAGTTTAGAGATAGAGCATGAACACAGGCCCTCCGGCCCACCGAGTCCGCGCGGACCAGCGGTCCCCGCTCATTAAGGACAATGTACAATGTTACCAAGTCAATTAACCTATAAACCTGTACGTCTTTGGAGAGTGGGACGAAACCGGAGCACCCGGAGAAATCTCGCACAGGTCAGGGGGGGGGAACATACAGACTCCGTACAGACAAGCACCCGTGGTCAGGGTCAAACCGGGGTCTCTGGCGCTGTGAGGCAGCAATTCTACCTCTGCACCATCCGATATGGATGATAATGTTGTAATTTGATGATTGATTGCTTGATGTTTGCAAACTGCTCGGCAGTTTTGATCTTTGCAGTACTTTGCAAATGTGATTATGGAATCAAAGCTCCTTGTTTTTTTTATTTTTATTTTTTATTAGAAGCAGCGTACTGTAGTATAGACCGCGGCATATGACAAAATACATTTAATGTACATCTTCTATTTTAAATTTAACAAGAGAGAAGTAGAACAAGAGAGAAAGAGCGAGAAAGAGAGAGAGTGAAAGAAGTAGTGATGTGTAAACCCCTAGACTGCCAGATAGTGCAGCCCAGGAGTGAACGAGTAAAAGCCTAAGAAGAGTAAGAAGACAAAAACCAAAAATAATAAAGAAAAAGAAAAACAGAGATCCTTATGTTTTGATATACCTGCTTCATTTCTCACCACACCCATCACCCTGTCCATGAATCGGTTTAATTCCAGAATAGTGTTGCACCATGCTATACTTGTAATGAATCAATAAAAGGAGACCGTGTCTTTAAAGATTTTCCTGCTAAGACGAGTCTCATATCTTCAAGATGTAGCGTCTCAGACAAGCTTGTGATCCACATTTTAAGCGTTGGGGTGGGTGCGTTTTTCCAAAATTTAAGTATAGGTTTTTTTGCCATCATCAAGCCGTAGTTAAGGAAACGTCTTTGAAATATTGATAGCTCAGAGCAGGCTCCCTTGTTCCTTGTTAAGGGGGGGAAAAAAGGATGTTGGAAGCATTAAAGAAAAATGGAGTTGAGAGTCGAATGAATCCTAAACTAAACGGCGCCTTTTCCTGCTCCCCCCTCAAATGAAAATGTCACAGACACATCACAGAATATCAACAACATTTTATTTTGTTTGTTTGCTGTACATATAACCACACATTCCGACAATGCATTATTATTTTATTGCCATCTACACAGTTGTGATTAAACTAGATAGTCTCAATATACTGCACGAGCAATGAACAATTTTGTGTTGACAATAGACAATAGGTGCAGGAGTAGGCCATCCGGCCCTTCGAGCCAGCACCGCCATTCAATGTGATCATGACTGATCAAGTTGTTGTTAAGATTGGTATCGGTGCAGCTTGCAATAGAAAAAGTCAAGAAATTAGAAAGGACAGGATCAGACCAACTTTCATTGCCTTTTATGCTTCATGTATTTCAAAGTTTACGTTGAATCATATCATGCTATTGATCCCATATTTATCACCATCTGGACTACTTTCTGCAGACTAATATTCCTCTCCTTCTGCCTCACCTTCCCCATCTATAGTGTCAGTGCCAACTTCCTCGTAATCCTTCTCCAAGGCTGCCATGTCTTCACGGGCCTCGGAGAACTCTCCCTCCTCCATCCCCTCCCCCACGTACCAGTGCACGAAGGCTCTCTTGGCGTACATCAGGTCAAACTTGTGGTCAAGACGTGCCCAAGCCTCAGCGATGGCAGTGGTGTTGCTCAGCATACACACTGCACGCTGCACCTTGGCCAGGTCACCACCGGGCACCACAGTGGGAGGCTGGTAGTTGATGCCAACCTTGAACCCAGTCGGGCACCAGTCCACAAACTGGATGGTACGTTTGGTCTTAATGGTGGCGATGGCAGCATTGACATCTTTTGGCACCACGTCACCGCGGTAAAGCAGACAACAAGCCATGTACTTGCCATGGCGAGGGTCACACTTGACCATCTGGTTGGCCGGCTCAAAGCAGGCATTGGTGATCTCGGCCACAGACAGTTGTTCGTGATAAGCCTTCTCAGCTGAGATTACAGGGGCATAGGTAGCTAGAGGGAAGTGGATGCGCGGGTATGGGACTAAATTGGTCTGGAACTCTGTCAGATCAACATTCAAGGCACCATCAAAGCGAAGGGAGGCCGTGATGGAGGACACAATCTGACCAATGAGTCGATTCAAATTGGTGTATGTCGGTCGCTCAATGTCCAGGTTTCTGCGGCAGATATCGTAGATGGCTTCATTGTCCACCATGAAGGCGCAGTCTGAGTGCTCCAGGGTGGTGTGGGTGGTCAGGATGGAGTTGTAGGGCTCCACCACTGCGGTGGAGATCTGAGGAGCTGGGTAGATGGAGAACTCCAGCTTGGACTTCTTGCCGTAGTCAACGGAGAGACGTTCCATCAGCAGGGAAGTGAAACCGGAGCCGGTGCCTCCACCAAAGCTGTGGAAGATGAGGAAACCCTGGAGTCCTGTACACTGGTCAGCCTGTGGACAAAACACATAGGCTTAGCTACATTGTGGCAAATGAAGGATATATGAGTGGAGACATCCTTGATATTACATTGAATACCTGAAACAAAGCGTGCGACTGAAAGTCAAATCAGGTTAGCAAGATAGGCTAAAAGATAGCCAACAAGAAGCCAAGGTAGCCTAAACAAGGGAAGTGCAGATGCTGGTTTAAACCGAAGATAGACACAAAACGGCTGGTGTAACTCAGTGGGGCAGGCAGCATCTGTGGAGAGAAGGAATGGGTGACGTCTCGGGTTGAGACCCTTTTTCAAACTGATGTTTCGGGTCGAGACCCTTCTTCAGACTCAAGAAGCGTCTCGACCCAAAACGTCACCCATTCCTTCTCACCATCGCCCGGTGGGGTAACAACATCGGAGGCCTGGATCGCCTCAGCGCAGAGGGAGAATAAGGAGGGAAGAGACAGTGACTTTAAGACTTTTGCCTCCATCACAGTGAGGAGGTGCCTGGTGAACTCACTGTGGTGAATGTTAATTTGTGTTTATTGTGTGTTTTGTTATTTATTATTATATGTATGACTGCAGGCAACGAAATTTCGTTCAGACCGAAAGGTCTGAATGACAAATAAAGGAATCTAATCTAATCTAAAAACCAGAGATGTGTTCAAGAAGGAACTGCAGATGCTGGAAGATCGAAGGTACACAAAAATGCTGGAGAAACTCAGCGGGTGCAGCAGCATCTATGGAGCGAAGTAAATAGGCAAAGTTTCGGGCCGAAACCCTTCTTCAGACTGATGGGGGGTGGGGGGGAGAAGGAAGGAAAAAGGGAGGAGGAGGAGCCCGAGGGCGGGGGGATGGGAGGAGACAGCTCGAGGGTTAAGGAAGGGGAGGAGACAGCAAGGGCCAGCAAAACTGGGAGAATTCAACGTTAATGCCATCCGGACGCAAACAACCCAGGCGAAATATGAGGTGCTGTTCCTCCAATTTCCAGTGTTGCTCACTCTGGCAATGGAGGAGACCCAGGACAGAGAGGTCGGATTGGGAATGGGAGGGGGAGTTGAAGTGCTGAGCCACCGGGAGTTCAGGTAGGTTATTGCGGACTGAGCGGAGGTGTTCGGCGAAACGATCGCCCAACCTCTGCTTAGTCTCCCCGATGTAAATCAGCTGACATCTAGAGCAGCGGATGCAGTAGATGAGGTTGGAGGAGATACAGGTGAACCTTTGTCGCACAACGAACGACTGCTTGGGTCCTTGAATGGAGTCGAGGGGGGAGGTGAAGGGACAGGTGTTGCATTTCTTGCGGTTGCAACAGAAAGTGCCCGGGGAGGGGGTGGTACGGGAGGAAAGGGAAGAATTGACGAGGGAGTTGCGGAGGGAGCGGTCTTTGCGGAAGGCAGACATAGGGGGAGATGGGAAGATGTGGCGAGTGGTGGGGTCACGTTGGAGGTGGCGGAAATGGCGGAGGATTATTTGTTGTATTTGCCGGCTGGTGGGGTGAAAGGTGAGGACTAGGGGGACTCTGCCCTTGTTGCGAGTGCGGGGATGGGGAGAGAGAGCAGTGTTGCGGGGTATGGAGTTACTCCAGCATTTTGTGTCTAAGCCTAAAAGATAGACACAAAATGCACACTCTCGTTAGACTTTAGAGATACAGCGCGGAAACAGGCATTTCGGCCCACTGAGAATGCGCCGACCTGCGATTCCCCAACACTAACATTATCCTACACACTAGGGACAATTTATAATTTTTACCGAAGCCAATTAACCCACAAAACTGCATGTCGTTGGAGCATGGGAGGAAACCGGAGCACCTGGAGAAAACCCACGTGGTCACAGGGAAAACGTATAAACTCCGTACAGACAGCACCCGTAGTCGGGATTGGACTCGGGTCTCTGGCATTAAGATAGCTGCTCTACTGCCAGACCACTGTGTGTAAACTACATTTTCTCTTCCAACTTTATGGCTATACCCTCAAGTGTTGACAATTGCACCCTGGCTTCAGTTATCTATAACTTTCATAATGTTATAAACTTCTATCATCCTTCTTGGTTGTGCGATCTGCACTAAAAAAAAATCTGCCTTGCAAATCTACTTTAAAACATTGCCGCTCTCACCTTAAACTATGACTGTCGTATTTGATATTTCCATCTTAGGGTAAAAGATCTGTCATTGTACTCTAGCTATGCCTCTCATAATTTGATATACTTCTATCAGTTCTTCCCTTGGTATCCGAGGCTCCAGAGATTTAAGGTATCCCACCTCTCCTTATACCCTATAAGACTCTACATTGAAGAATGTCTGAAGAAGGGTTTCGGTCCGAAACGTCGCCTATTTCCTTCGCTCCATAGATGCTGCTGCACCCGCTGAGTTTCTCCAGCACTTTTGTCTACCTTCGATTTTCCAGCATCTGCTGTTCCTTCTTGAACAAGCCTCTACATTGTTCCTGTTATGAATAGAATTATAGAAAATAGGTGCAGGAGTAGGCCACTCGGCCCTTCGAGCCGGCACTGCCATTCAATATGATCATGGCTGATCATCCAAAATCAGTACCCCGTTCCGGCTTTTCCCCCCATATCCCTTGATTCCCTTAGCCCTACGAGCTAAATCTAACTCTCTCTTGAAAACATCCAGTGAATTGACCTCCACTGCCTTCTGTGGCAGAGAATTCCACAGATTCACAACTCTCTGGATGAAAAAGCTTAGTCCTAAATGGCCTACCCCTTATTGAGCTAGATAGGGCTCTTAAAGATAGCGGAGTCACGGAATATGGGGAGAAGGCAGGAATGGGGTACTGATTGAATTTAGAATAAAGGGGAGGTCATTTAAGACTGAGGTGAGAAAAAACTTTTTCACCCAGAGAGTTGTGAATTTATGGAATTCCCTGCCACAGAGGGCAGTGGAGGCCAAGTCACTGGATGGATTTAAGAGAGAGTTAGATAGAGCTCATGGGCTAGGTGATTCAAGGGATATGGTGAGAAGGCATGGCACGGTTATTGATAGGGGACGAATCAGGCCAGATCACATTGATGGCGGTGCTGCTGCTAATGGCCGAATGGCCTCCTCCTGCACCTCTTTTCTATGATTCTATGTTTCTATGATTGGGGATGATCAGCCATGATCACATTGAATGGCGGTGCTGGCTCGATAGGCCGAATGGCCTCCTCCTGCACCTATTTTCTATGATTCTATGTTTCTATGATTGGGGATGATCAGCCATGATCACATTGAATGGCGGTGCTGGCTCGAAGGGCCGAATGGCGTACTCCTGCACCTATTGTCTATTGTCTATTCTTAAACTGTGTGACCCCTGCTTCTGGACTTCCCCCAACATCGGGAACAATTTTCCTGCATCTAGCCTGTCCAATCCTCTAAGGGGGTTCATGACAGAAGCCTCCTAGTGACGATCCCCGGAAATGACGACACGATGCACTTTGTGACGTGTCGGGCGCCCAATTCTGTCAACATGTTGGACGACGACGGAAGCCAACAGCGAGCTCTGCGTCGTCTGACACACTAGTGAACGAATCCTCTAAGAATTTTATATGTTTCTATAAGATCCCCTCGCATCCTTCTAAAGGGGCAACCTGAACTACACGCAATATAAAGTGCAATATTAGTGCAAGTGTTTAAGTATTTCATGAACCTATTGTCATTCTGTCCTCTCTCACCAGCTTGCGAAGTCTATCCAGAACCAGGTCGATCAGCTCCTTGCCAATGGTGTAGTGCCCACGGGCATAGTTGTTGGCGGCATCTTCCTTGCCGGTGATGAGCTGCTCGGGGTGGAACAGCTGCCGATAGGTACCAGTGCGGACCTCATCTGGAATGCAGGATTGCAAGCTGTACTTAAGGAAGATTATACGCAATAAATCAAATTAGCAGATGACACAAAGCTGGGTGGCAGTGTGAACTGTGAGGAGGATGCTATGAGAATGCAGGGTGACTTGGGACAGGTTGGGGGAGTGGGCAGATGCATGGCAGATGAAGTTTAATGCGGGTAAATGTGAGGTTATCCACTTTGGTAGCAAAAACAGGAAGGCAGATTACTATCTAAATGGCGTCAAGTTGGGAAAAGGGGAAGTACAACGGGATCTGTGGGTCCTTGTACATCATTCTATGAAAGTAAGCATGCAGGTACAGCAGGCAGTGAAGAAAGCGAATGGCATGTTGGCCTTTATAACAAGAGGAATCGAATATAGGAGCAAAGAGATCCTTCTGCAGTTGTACCGAACCCTCGTGAGACCACACCTGGAGTATTGTGTGCAATTTTGGTCTCCATATTTGAGGAAAGACATTCTTGTTACTGAGGGAGTGCAGTGTAGGTTCATCAGGTTAATTCCCGGGATAGCGGGACTGTCATATGCTGATAGAATGGAGCGGCTGGGCTTGTATACTCTGGAATTTAGAAGGATGAGAGGCGATCTTATTGAAACATTTAAGATCATTCAGGGTTTGGACACGCTAGAGGCAGGAAACATGTTCCCGATGTTGGGGGAATCCAGAACCAGGGGCCACAGTTTAAGAATACGGGGTAAGCCATTTAGAACGGAGATGAGGAAAAACTTTTTCACACAGAGAGTTGTGAATCTGTGGAATTCTCTGCCTCAGAGGGCGGTGGAGGCCGTTTCTCTGGATGCTTTCAAGAGACAGTTTGATAGAGCTCTTAAAGATAGCGGAGTCAGGGGATATGGGGAGAAGGCAGGAACGGGGTACTGATTGTGGATGATCAGCCATGATCACATTGAATGGCGGTCCTGGCTCAAAGGGCTGAATGGCCTACTCCTGCATCTATTGTCTATTTACTGTTTGCACTTGCACATGGCTCTCTTATTTTCAAATGATAAAGCCTTGGCCCTACCTACATGGAAATTAGAAAGGAGATGAGGAACATTTTTCTCTAGTCTGATGGCGGTGAATCTGTGGAATTGATTGCCACAGACTGCTGATGAGGCAAAGTCATTGGGTATTATTAAGGCAGAGAATGAGAGATTCATCATCTGCACATTCGTCAAGAAAAGCGCTTTACTTAATTTCTTATAGATTTTATAAGAGTGAATTTTTATTCTGTTTTTAAAGATTAATGCATTCCAATGAGATATAGGGCATATTTACATCTCCGGAAATATCTAGGAAGGAACGACAGATGTTAGTTTAAATACCGTAATGCGGGCTCACTTGTAGAGAACATAGAAGAGTTCAGCCCACGATGTCCTTGCCAAATATGATGTCATGTCTCTGCCTGGATCTGATCCATATCCCTCCATTCCCTGCATATCCAATAGACAATAGACAATAGGTGCAGGAGCAAGCCATTCGGCCGTTCAAGCCAGCACTGCTATTCAATGTGATCATGGCTGATCATCCCCAATCAGTACCCCGTTCCTGCCTTCTCCCCATATCTCCTGGCTCCGCTATTTTTAAGAGCCCTATCTAGCTCTCTCTTGAAAGTATCCAGAGAACCCGCCTCCACCGCCCTCTGAGGCAGAGAATTCCACAGACTCACCACTCTCTGTGAGAAAAAGTGTTTCCTCGTCTCCGTTCTAAATGGCTTACTCCTTATTCTTAAACTGTGGCCCCTGGTTCTTTCCCGGGATGGCGGGACAGTCATATGCTGAGAGAATGGAGCAGCTGGGCTTGTACACTATGGAGTTTAGAAGGATGAGAGAGGATCTCTATGAAACATTTAAGATTGTTAAGGGCTTGGACACACTAGAAGCAGGAAACATGTTCCTGATGTTAGGGGAGTTCAGAACCAGGGGCCACAGTTTAAGAATAAGGAGTAAGCCATTTAGAACGGAGACGAGGAAACACTTTTTCTCACAGAGAGTGGTGAGTCTGTGGAATTCTCTGCCTCAGAGGGCGGTGGAGGCAGGTTCTCTGGATACTTTCAAGAGAGAGCTAGATAGGGCTCTTAAAGATAGCGGAGTCAGGGGATATGGGGAGAAGGCAGGAACGGGGTACTGATTGGGGATGATCAGCCATGATCACATTGAATGGCGGTGCTAGCTCGAAGGGTCAAATGGCCTACTCCTGCACCTATTGTCTTTTGTCTATTGTCTATTGCGTTTATCCTAAACAAAAAAATAATTCCCTTTTCGTATTATGCTAAGTTTTTCAATGACCTTACCGATCACAGTTGGCTCTAGATCGACAAAGACGGCTCGTGGGACATGCTTCCCCGCTCCAGTCTCACTGAAGAAGGTGTTGAAGGAGTCATCGCCCCCTCCGATGGTCTTGTCACTGGGCATCTGTCCATCGGGCTGGATGCCATGTTCCAAGCAGTACAGCTCCCAGCATGCATTGCCCATCTGGACACCGGCCTGGCCGACATGGATGGAGATACACTCACGCTGTGGGATAAAAAATGAACAATTGTCAGCGTTCGGAAGTCACAACACATCAGCAAGCCGTTTAACCCCAATAGGTCCAAACCAGATATTATCTCACCACACTTCCAGAACCAGGGGGCCACAGTCTATGAGCGCAGATTTCACCAAGTATTTTCAGGATTATTTTACTGGGTTGTACGGTGTTGAAAAAGGGAGGGAGAAAAAGCGGGAAGTTGTGACTTATTGTAAGCAAATCTCAAGTAGGTTCACGAGATTGATCCCTGGGATGGCGGGACTGTCATACCTGGGTGTCCTTGTACACCGGTCACTGAAAGTTGGCGTGCAGGTACAGCAGGCAGTGAAGAAAGCTAATGGAATGTTGGCCTTCATAACACGAGGATTTCAGTATGGGAGTAGAGAGGTTCTTCTGCAGATATATAGGGCTCTGGTGAGACCACATCTGGAGTATTGTGTACAGTTTTAGTCTTCTAATTTGAGGAAGGACATCCTTGTGATTGAGGCAGTGCAGCGTAGGTTCACGAGATTGATCCCTGGGATGGCGGGACTGTCATATGAGGAAAGATTGAAAAGACTAGGCTTGTATTCACTGGAGTTTAGAAGGATGAGGAGGGGGGGAACTAATAGAACCAAATAAAATTATAAAAGGACTGGACAAGCTAGATGCAGGAATAATGTTCCCAATGTTGGGCGAGTCCCGAACCAGGGGTCACAGTCTCAGAATAAAGGGGAGGCCATTTGAGACTGAGGTGAGAAAAAAGAGTTGTGAATTTGTGGAATTCCCTGCCGCAGAGGGCAGTGGAGGCCAAGTCACTGGATGGATTTAAGAGAGAGTTAGATCGAGCTCTTGGGGCTAGTGGAGTCAAGGGATATGGGGAGAAGGCAGGCACGAGTTATTGATTGGGGACGATCAGCCATGATCACAATGAATGGCGGTGCTGGCTCGAAGGGCCGAATGGCCTCCTCCTGCACCTATTTTATATGTTTCTATGTTTCATCATACCCTTGAGGACAGGCACTGTAAGGCAGCAACTCTACCGCTGCGCCAGTGGCCTTACAGTGCCTCGGAGCCAGGATCGATCCCGACGAGGGGTGCTGTCCACACGGAGCTTGTACCTTCTCCCCGTGGCCGCATTGGTTGTCTCCGGGTGCTCCGGTTTACTCCCACACTCCAAGGACGTACAGGTTTGTAGATTATTTGACTTCTGTACGTTTTCCCTAGTGCGTCGGATAGTTTTCGTTTATTGTCACGTTTGCTGAGGTACGGTGCACAAAGCATTGAGGGTTTGTAGGTTTGCGACTTCAGTAAAATTACCGGATTGTCCCTGGTGTGTAGGATAGTGCTCGTGTACGGAGTGATAATAGACAATAGACAATAGGTGCAGGAGTAGGCCATTCGGTCCTTCGAGCCAGCACCGCCATTCAATGTGATCATGGCTGATCATCCCCAATCAGTACCCCGTTCCTGCCTTCTCCCCATATCCCCTGACTCTGCTATCTAGCTCTTTCTTGAAAGCATCCAGAGAACCTGCCTCCACTGCCCTCTGAGGCAGAGAATTCCACAGACTCACCACTCTCTTGTTATTGAGGGAGTGCAGCGTAGGTTTACAAGGTTAATTCCCGGGTTGGCGGGACTGTCATATGCTGAGAGAATGGAGCAGCTGGGCTTGTGCACTCTGGAGTTTAGAAGGATGAGAGGGTATCTCATTGAAACATATAAGATTGTTAAGGGTTTGGACATGCTGAAGGCAGAAAACATGTTCCCGATGTTGGGGGAGTCCAGAACCAGGGACCACAGTTTGAGAATAAGGAGTAAGCCATTTAGAACGGAGACAAGGAAACACTTTTTCTCACAGAGAGTGGTGAGTCTGTGGAATTCTCTGCCTCAGAGGGCGGTGGAGGCCGGTTCTCTGGATGCTTTCAAGAGAGAGCTAGATAGGGCTCTTGAAGATAGCGGAGTCAGGGGATATAGGGAGAAGGCAGGAACGGGGTACTGATTGGGGATGATCAGCCATGATCACATTGAATGGCGGTGCTGGCTCGAAGGGCCGAATGGCCTACTCCTGCACCTATTGTCTATTGTCTATTGTATGGCGACTACAAATTTCACTGTACCAATTGGTACATGTGACAAATAAATGTATCTTGTATGTTATGTGTATCGACTGTGGGATTTGGCAGGCAAGCCTTTCTCTTGAAGTCGCAGTCGTTTTTCACAGAGGTTAATGCTGTATGTCGGGTAAAGCAAATCATTTGAAATGCGCAGTGGCACATTAGTGAGGCGGCGGCAATACCAACAGCAGATGCGGACTCCCTTGTGGAATACTGATAGCAGTCCGCTTGGAAGGGATGTATTGGAGCTATAACAAACAAGCAGCAGCCCAGTGGACTGCGAAGATTCCTTGCTTCCTTTTTGAATGGATGCAAAGTATCCATCCGTAGAATGGCTGACTTCATCGTAACATAGCAACAGCTCTGGAAAACAGAGATCTTTGGCATTACCCCAACGTTCTCTGGACTCATTTCTAATAGCCACGCTCTCCCTGCTTTGCTAAGCTATGTGTCTAGTCGTCATGGGTTCTAGGGGCAGAATTAGGCCACTCGGCCCATCAAGTCCAATCTGCGATTCATTTGAGAAGATCTGGGAAAAATGGACGGTTTATTAGAGCCATGATACCAATTAGATAAATGCCGAGCGAGATATGGGAAGATTGCGTTATATAGAACTAGATGGTATGTTCGTATGAATGTTGAATTATCTCCAGATAACTAATCAATGTAATGTTTTTTTCTTTTTTTAATTTGGTAATTGAACCACACGGTCTTATTCCAATTTTTAAAATTTATTTACTTCTTTTTTTTTCCCCCTATCTACTTATTTTTTTATTTTGATTGCTGTTTTTCTTACTTTGTTTTATTTAGGGCGACGGTGTTGCACTGTTTTGTATATATCTCTTAAAAATCAATAACAATTGAAGTGAAAAAAAAAGTCCAATCTGCGATTCAATCATGGCTAATCTATCTTTCCCTCTCTCAACCCCATTCTCCTCCCCATAACCCCTCACTGTAGATGCTGCCTGACCCTCTGAGCTACTCCAGCACTCTGTGTCTCCTTTTATAAACCAGCATTCACTATGGTTGCTTGTTTCTTGCTAGTCTCCCGAGCAACGAGTCTCCGTGGCGATGAACAACCACAGTTGTGGCACAGGAACTGCTAGACCACAACAGAAGATACTTGTAACATTGAGACTCCATGAGCTGCAGCACTCGGATAGAGAAACAGTCTGTGGAATTCTCTGCTTCAGAGAGCGGTGGAGGCAGGTTCTCTGGATGCTTTCAAGAGAGAGCTAGATGGGGCCCTTAAAAATAGTGGAGTCAGGGGATATGGGGAGAAGGCAGGAACGGGGTACTGATTGGGGATGATCAGCCATGATCACATTGAATGGCGGTGCTGCCTCGAAGGGCCAAATGCCCTACTCCTGCACCTATTGTCTATTGTCTATTGTCTAGTGACATATGTAGACTTTAGCAATACAGCATGGAAACAGGCCCTTCAGCCCACCGAGGCCGCGCTGACCAGCGATCACCCCGTACACTTGCACCCTCAATGCTTTGCACTGCACCTCAGTAAACGTGACAACTATGGAAATGTACAGAAGCCAATTCACCTAGAAACCTGCACGTCTTTGGAGTGTGGAAGTGGAAGGAAAATCCAGAGCACCCAGAGAAATCCCACGTGGTCACGGGGAGAACGTACCAACCCTGTACAGACAGCACCCATAGTCAGGATCGAACCGAGGTCTCTGGCGCTGTGAGGCAGAGGCTCTACCGCTGCGCCACCGTGCCGCCCCCAACAGAATCACGGTGGCGCAGCGGTAGAGTTGCTGCCTTACAGCGAATGCAGCGCCCGAGACCCGGGTTCGATCCCGACTACGGGTGCTGTCTGTACGGAGTTTGCACGTTCTCCCCGTGACCTGCGTGGGTTTTCTCCGAGGTCCTCGGCTTCCTCCCACACTCCAAAGACGTGCAGGTTTGTAGGTTAATTGGCTTGGTAAATGTAAAAATTGTCCCTAGTGGGTGTAGGATGGTGCTAATGTGTGGGGATCCCCGGTCAGCGCGGACCCGGTGGGCCGAAGGGCCTGTTTCCGCACCGTATCTCTAAACTAAACAATACTAAACAGTGTTTAAGAAAGAACTGCAGATGCTGGAAAAATCGAAGGTGGACAAAAATGCTGGAGAAACTCAGCGGGTGCAGCAGCATCTATGGAGCGAAGGAAATAGGCAACATTTCGGGCCGAAACCCTTCTTCAGACCTATTCCTTCGCTCCATAGATGCTGCCTCACCCGCTGAGTTAAGCTAAACAGTGTATCAGAGGCTACGGTTCTCAATGAGTGAAATACATCCTGACATAGAAACAGAGAAACATAGAAAATAGGTGCAGGAGTAGGCCATTCGGCCCTTCGAGCCTGCACCGCCATTCAATATGATCATATCTGATCATCCAACTCAGTATCCTGTACCTGCCTTCTCTCCATACCCCCTGATCCCATTAGCCACAAGGGCCACATCTAACTCCCTCTTAAATATAGCCAATGAACTGGCCTCAACTACATTCTGTGGCAGAGAGTTCCACAGATTCACCACTCTCTGTGTGAAAAATGTTTTTCTCATCTTGGTCCTAAAGGATTTCCCCCTTATCCTTAACTGTGACCCCTTGTTCTGGACTTCCCCAACATCGGGAATAATCTTCCTGCATCTAGCCTGTCCAACCCCTGAAGGATTTTGTAAGTTTCTATAAGATCCCCCCTCAATCTTCTAAATTCTAAATTCTGATGTTACAGGTCTTGCAGAAGTTTCCAGCTGAAAATCCCTACGTCCACAAGCCCCTCTCCCCACTCCTCCCCTGCTTCCATCACACAACACATTGTGATATCTGATGTGGGATGACTTGTCAGGCAAGCCAAACACTTTAAATTATGCATGTTACATACAACTCCGCGCCTACTCCTGGACATTCCATCTCCCAGACAAAGGTTACTTGAATTAAACACTCTAATTTTTACATTGCCAACCCTATGAGTATCGTCTCCTTCAGCCCTACAACCCTCAGCGATCTTGACCTCTTCATCCCTTCCAATCCTGGCCTCACCAACAACGGCCACTTGTCATGGACTATGTAGGTCCCAAACACTGTCATTCCATGATCCCTCTCACCTTACCCCTCTCTCTCCCCCTCTCTCTCTCTTCCCGCTCTCCACCCCCCCTCCCCCTCTCCACCCCCCTCCCCCTCTCTATCTCCCCCCTCCCCCTCTCTATCTCCCCCTCTCCACCCCCTCCCCCTCTCTATCTCCCCCTCCCCCTCTCGGCCCGAAACGTTGCCTATTTCCTTCGCTCCATAGATGCTGCTGCACCCGCTGAGTTTCTCCAGCATTTTTGTCTACAGTGTAGGAATTACTGGCGGATAAACATGCTGGAGAAACTCAGCGGGCGAGGCGGCATCTAAAGGAGCGAAGGAAATAGGTGACCTTTCGGGTCGAGACCCTTCTTCTCCCCCTCTTGGCTTGTACTCACTGGAGTTTAGAAGGATGAGGGGGCATCTTATAGAAACATATAAAATTATAAAAGGACTGGACAAGCTAGATCTCCCCCTCCCCCTCTCTATCTCCCCCTCCCCGTCCCTCTCCCCCTCCCCCTCCCTATCTTCCCCTCCCCCTCTCTATCACCCCCTCCCCCTCTCTCTCTATCTTCCCCTCCACCTCTCTATCTCCTCCTCCCCCTCTCTATCTCCCCCTCTCCACCACCATCAGCCTCTCTATCTCCCTCTCTCCCTCCCCCTCTCCTCCTCACCCCCCCTCTCTCCCCTCCCCCTCTCTATCTCCCCCTCCCCCTCTTTCTCCCCCTCCCCCTCTCTCTCCCTCTTGCCGTATCTCTTTCTCTCCTCCCTCACCCTCTCTACCTCTCTCCCCTTTCCTCTCCCCCTCTCTCTAACTATCTCACGCTTTCCTCTCCCCCTCCCTCGCCCTCTCTACCTCCTCCCTCTTGTTCGCCCCCCCCCCTCTCTTTCTTATTCTCTACACCCTTCTCTCGCTCTCCCGTCTCTCTTTCTCCTCTCCATCTCTCTCTCTCTCTCTCTCTCTCTCTCTCTCTCTGTATATGTCATTTTATAACACACAGTTTAAAAATGAAATTTTGTCGACCAAACACTTCATCCTCTCCCCTTGTGCAGCTCAGTGTAGATATTTTGTGACAAGCCACATTTACAGTGGACGCTTCTCTCCAGAGATGTTGCCTGTCTCGCTGAGTTACTGCAGCTTTTTGTGTCTGCCCACATTGCAAGGAGCAGAGTACCCATGGATAAAGCCAGAACACTCACCATGGCTAAGGATCTCCCACAGTGCGACTTTAAAGAATCGACCGAGAAGATCTATCAGCAGACTGAAGTCTGTCTCTGTCTGCGGATTTATAGAGAAGAAGTGACAAAGGGTTGTGAGGGGAAGCTGGGGAGGTTTGTTGGTAGCAACCGGTAAATGAGGTATGATTGCTTTTTACAATCAGCTTTGCCCAGGAGACCAGCGTTCAAGTTACCAACTCGGTCTCCAACGTAACATACCCCCACAGACTCCCAGGCTGCCAAGAGGGCTGACTTACTAGTGAGGAGAGGTTAATGAAACGCCGTAATCAAAGTCACCGAAACTGGTCAACCGCGTGGCGGTTCTATTGTGCTGCTGCCCCACCTACTACCCAAGCAGTCAGTTTGCTTGGAGACCGTTTACTTGCAGCTTGTATTTCATGCCCTTTTGCACACCATCGGTGTTGGCTGTCTTAACCCTTTGTGTGAAGCAGGGACAGTGCATGAATTGTTTAAGAAGGAACTGCAGATGCTGGAAAATCGAAGGTGGACAAAAATGCTGGAGAAACTCAGCGGGTGCAGCAGCATCTATGGAGCGAAGGAAATAGGCAACGTTTCGGGCCGAGTTTCGGCCCGAAACGTTGCCTATTTCCTTCTCCCCATAGATGCTGCTGCACCCGCTGATTTTCTCCAGCATTTTTGTCTACAGTGTAGGAATTACTGGCGGATAAACATGCTGGAGAAACTCAGCGGGCGAGGCGGCATCTAATGGAGCGAAGGAAATAGGTGACCTTTCGGGTCGAGACCCTTCTTCTCCCCCTCTTGGCTTGTACTCACTGGAGTTTAGAAGGATGAGGGGGCATCTTATAGAAACGTATAAAATGATAAAAGGACTGGACAAGCTAGATGCAGGGAAAATGTTCCCAATGTTGGGCGAGTCCAGAACCAGGGGCCACACAGTCTTAGAATA
Source organism: Amblyraja radiata (assembly GCF_010909765.2). NCBI lineage: Eukaryota > Metazoa > Chordata > Chondrichthyes > Rajiformes > Rajidae > Amblyraja > Amblyraja radiata. The sequence goes on along the minus strand of NC_045962.1, from coordinate 86,290,449 downwards.
AAGGGGAGGTCATTTAATACTGATTCAGAGTCGAGAGAACATTAGGAAAAGATCACCAATGTGTTCAGAACCAAAGTCCTCGAAATGACTGTGTCACTCTCCATCCTAACGCAAAATTCCACCATATTATGGTCACCCTTGCCCAAGGGGCCTCGCACAACAAGATCGCTAACTAATCCTTCCTCATTACAGGATGGCGTTTGCTCTAGTCGGTTCCTCTACATATTGTGGATAAATGTGAGGTTATCCACTTTGGTGGCAAAAACAGGAAAGTAGACTATTATCTGAATGGTGGCCGATTAGGAAAGGGGGAGATGCAACGAGACCTGGGTGTCATGGTACACCAGTCATTAAAAGTAGGCATGCAGGTGCAGCAGGCAGTGAAGAAGGCGAATGGTATGTTAGCATTCATAGCAAAAGGATTTGAGTATAGGAGCAGGGAGGTTCTACTGCAGTTGTACAGGGTCTTGGTGAGACCACACCTGGAGTATTGCGTACAGTTTTAGTCTCCTAATCTGAGGAAAGACATTCTTGCCATAGAGGGAGTACAGAGAAGGTTCACCAGACTGATTCCTGGGATGTCAGGACTTTCATATGAAGAAAGACTGGATAGACTCGGCTTGTACTCGCTAGAATTTAGAAGATTGAGGGGGCATCTTATAGAAATTTACAAAATTCTTAAGGGGTTGGACAGGCTAGATGCAGGAAGATTGTTTCCGATGTTGGGGAAGTCCAGAACAAGGGGTCACAGTTTAAGGATAAGGGGGAAATCTTTTAGGACCGAGATGAGAAAAACCTTTTTCACACAGAGAGTGGTGAATCTCTGGAATTCTCTGCCACATAAGGTAGTTGAGGCCAGTTCGTTGGCTATATTTAAGAGGGAGTTAGATGTGGCCCTTGTGGCTAAAGGGATCAGGGGGTATGGAGCGAAGGCAGGTACAGGATACTGAGTTGGATGATCAGCCATGATCATATTGAATGGCGGTGCAGGCTCGAAGGGCCGAATGGCCTACTCCTACACCTATTTTCTATGTTTCTATATTGGTTTAAAATCCCATCCCGTATACATTTCAGGAAATCCTCCTCCTCAGCACTGTAACTGATCTGGTTGGCCCAATGTATATGTAGATTAAAGCCAACCATGATAGCCTCTGTACCACGCATCCCTAATTTCCTGCTTGATGCTATCCCCAACCTCCCTACTGTTGTTTGGGCCAAGACCCTTCTTCAGACAGTTCATTCACCCCTCTGGTACCTTTGTTTCTGTTGAAAATGCCGCAAAACGTGTGTCCTCAGATTGCCGTACTATCAGGAAACAATTTAGAAACATAGAAACATAGAAAATAGGTGCAGGAGGAGGCCATTCGGCCCTTCGAGCCAGCACCGCCATTCATTGCGATCATGGCTGATCGTCCCCTATCAATAACCCGTGCCTGCCTTCTCCCCATATCCCTTGACTCCACTAGCCCCTAGAGCTCTATCTAACTCTCTCTTAAATCCATCCAGTGACTTGGCCTCCACTGTCCTCTGTGGCAGGGAATTCCATAAATTCACAACTCTCTGGGTGAAAAAGTTTTTCCTCACCTCAGTCTTAAATGACCTCCCCTTTATTCTAAGACTGTGGCCCCTGGTTCTGGACTCGCCCAACATTGGGAACATTTTTCCTGCATCTAGCTTGTCCAGTCCATTTATAATTTTATATGTTTCTATAAGATACCCCGTCATCCTTCTAAACTCCAGTGAATACAAGCCTAGTCACTTCAATCTTTCCTCATATGACAGTCCCGCCATCCCAGGGATCAATCTCGTGAACCTACGCTGCACTGCCTCAATCACAGGGATGTCCTTTCTCAAATTAGGAGACCAAAACTGTACGCAATACTCCAGATGTGGTCTCACCAGAGCCCTATACAACTGCAGAAGAACCTCTTTCTGCTTATTTACTCGTGTCAAAGTCAATTGTGATTCAGGATTTCCTGATAAATGCCCCAAAAGACTTCCCAACCCAAGGGGGAAACTTCCTGGAAGGAAATGGAGGAAATAAACCACCAAGAGCTGGAATGTATGCATTGGCCCTTCACAATTTCAGGACATCCCAATGCAATGTATCGACAATGTACTATTTTAGGAAAGTACTCTGTAACGTTAGAAGGCAGCGGTCAATGGGTGAACGGAAGGGTGTCACGGATGCCAATGTGCAAATGACCTAATATTTTAATTTAGCAATGCCAATCGAGGAATATCTTTTGGCTAGGACATTGAGTTTAACTCTTCAAGATAGTCATACAGCCCCTTTGGCGCAACCTGTCCTTGTCGAAGTTAGACACAAAATGCTGGAGTAACTCAGCGGGTGAGGCAGCATCTCTGGAGAGAAGGAATGGACGATGTTTCGGGTCGAGTCCCTTCTTCTGACTGATGTCAGGGGAGGGGACGGGACAGAAATAGAATGTAGTCGGAGACAGTAAGACTAGCGGGAGAACTGGGAAGGGGGAGAGAAAGCAAGGACTATCTGAAGTTAGAGAAGTCAATGTTCATACCGCTGGGGTGTAAACTACCCAAGCGAAATATGAGGCGCTGCTCCTCCAATTTGCGCTGGGCCTCACTCTGGCAATGGAGGAGGCCCAGGACAGAAAGGTCAGATTGGGAATGGGAGGGGGAGTTGAAGTGCTGAGCCACCGGGAGATCAGGTAGGTTAAGACGGAATGAGCGGAGGTGTCCAGTGAAACGATCGCCGAGCCTGCGCTTGGTCTCGCCGATGTAGAGAAGTTGACACCTGGACTTCCCGACCTTGCCTTTCCAGGTGAATCCCATTTGCTGACTTTTGGCTCATATTCCCACGAAACCATTCCTATCCACGTACTTATCCAAGTGTCATTTTCAGTTTTGTAGTTTGAGAGACACAGCTTGGAAACAGGCCCCGTGCCGACCAGCGATCCCCGCACACTGGCACTATTGGGATGACAGATGGCACAGTGGGCTAAGTGTTCGGCTGGCGACCGGAAGGTAGCCGGTTCGAATCCTGCTCGGAGTGCATACTGTCGTTGTGTCCTTGGGCAAGACACTTCACCCACCTTTGCCTGTGTGTGAATGTGTGTGAATGTGTGTGAGTGATTGGTGGTGGTCGGAGGGGCCGTAGGCGCAGATTGGCAGCCACACTTCCGTCAGTCTGCCCCAGGGCAGCTGTGGCTACAGAAGTAGCTTACCACCACCGAGTGTGACTGAGGAGTGAATGAATAATGCGATGTAAAGCGCCTTGAGTATTAGAAAGGCGCTATATAAATCCCATCCATTATTATTATTATCCAATGAAGAGGCCAATTAATCTACAAACCCGTACCTCCTTAGAATGTGGGAGGAAACCGGAGCACCCGGAGAAAACCCACACGCTCACAGGAAGAACGTACAACCTCTGTACAGACAGCACCCGTAGTCAGGATTGAACCTAGGTGTTGAACCTAGAAGTACTGGGAAGTACAATGGGGGTCCTTGTTCATCAGTCAATGAAAGTAAGCATGCAGGTACAGCAGGCAGTGAAGAAAGCGAATGGCATGTTGGCCTTCATAACAAGTTGAGTAAAGGAGCAAAGAGGTCCTTCTGCAGTTGCATAGGGCCCTAGTGAGACCACACCTGGAGTATTGTGTGCAGTTTTGGTCTCCCAACTTGAGGAAGGACATTCTTGCTATTGAGGGAGTACAGCGTAGGTTCACAAGGTTAATTCCCGGGATGGCAGGACTGTCATATGCTGAGAGAATGGAGCGGCTGGGCTTGTACACTCTGGAGTTTAGAAGGATGAGAGGGCATCCCATTGAAACATATAAGATTGTTAAGGGCTTGGACACACTAGAGGCAGGAAACATTTTCCTGATGTTGGGGTAGTCCAGAACCAGGGGCCACAGTTTAAGAATAAGGAGTAAGCCATTTAGAACGGAGACAAGGAAACAGAGAGTTGTGAGTCTGTGGAATTCTCTGCCTCAGAGGGCGGTGGAGGCAGGTTCTCTGGATACTTTCAAGAGAGCTAGATAGGGCTCTTAAAGATAGCGGAGTCAGGGGATATGGGGAGAAGGCAGGAACGGGGTACTGATTGGGGATGATCAGCCATGATCACATTGAATGGCGGTGCTGGCTCGAAGGGCCGAATGGCCTGCTCCTGCACCTATTGTCTATTGTCTATTGAAACATGAAGGGCACTATGTAAATGGGTTTTAATTTTTAGCCAGGTACTGTGTGGAGGTGGCTATTATTGTTGAGCGTTGCTCCGTACTCGCTTGTTGCTAGGGACGTCTGGTTTTGTTTACAGTAGGTATAGGAACCGTGGAAAGCTTGGTGACAACACTCGGCTGAGCGCACATTGTGAACAACATAAAGGAATGCGTTATTGTTACAGAGTGTTGTGTAGAAACCTCGTTGCCTCCCCTCCTCCAACCAACTCCTAGCTGGTGGAGCCACAGACCCACAGCGCCAGAGTCCCGGGTTGCATCCTGACTCCGGGTGCTGTCTGCGTGGAGTTTACACGTTCTCCCTCTGACCGTGTGGGGTGCTGCGGTTTCCTCCCACATCCCAAAGAGTTGCGGGTTTATAAGTTAAAGCCCTGTCCCATGGTACGAGTTCATTCCAAGAACTCTCCCGAGTGGGGGCTCGGAAAGCGGAAGTCATTAAAGTGACGATGGGTGTGTGAGATATCTTGGACATAGGTTGGGAGAGATTGGACCAGGGTGGAGATAGGATGGAGTCAAAATAGAAACATAGAAATTAGGTGCAGGAGTAGGCCATTCGGCCCTTCGAGCCTGCACCGCCATTCAATATGATCATGGCTGATCATCCAACTCAGTATCCCGTACCTGCCTTCTCTCCATACCCTCTGATCCCCTTAGCCACAAGGGCCACATCTAACTCCCTCTTAAATATAGCCAATGAACTGGCCTCGACTACCCTCTGTGGCAGAGAGTTCCAGAGATTCACCACTCTCTGTGTGAAAAAAGTTCTTCTCATCTCGGTTTTAAAGGATTTCCCCCTTATCCTTAAGCTGTGACCCCTTGTCCTGGACTTCCCCAACATCAGGAGCAATCTTCCTGCATCTAGCCTGTCCAACCCCTTAAGAATTTTGTAAGTTTCTATAAGATCCCCTCTCAAGCTCCTAAATTCTAGAGAGTATAAACCAAGTCTATCCAGTCTTTCTTCATAAGACAGTCCTGACATCCCAGGAATCAGTCTGGTGAACCTTCTCTGCACTCCCTCTATGGCAATAATGTCCTTCCTCAGATTTGGAGACCAAAACTGTACGCAATACTCCAGGTGTGGTCTCACCAAGACCCTGTACAACTGCAGTAGAACCTCCCTGCTCCTATACTCAAATCCTTTTGCTATGAAAGCTAACATACCATTCGCTTTCTTCACTGCCTGCTGCACCTGCATGCCCACTTTCAATGACTGGTGTACCATGACACCCAGGTCTCGCTGCATCTCCCCTTTTCCTAGTCGGCCACCATTTAGATAATAGTCTGCTTTCCTGTTTTTGCCACCAAAATGGATAACCTCACATTTATCCACATTATATTGCATCTGCCAAACATTTGCCCACTCACCCAGCCTATCCAAGTCACCTTGCAGTCTCCTAGCATCCTCCTCACAGCTAACACTGCCCCCCAGCTTAGTGTCATCCGCAAACTTGGAGATATTGCCTTCAATTCCCTCATCCAGATCATTAATATATATTGTAAATAGCTGGGGTCCCAGCACTGAGCCTTGCGGTACCCCACTAGTCACTGCCTGCCATTGTGAAAAGGACCCGTTTACTCCTGCTCTTTGCTTCCTGTTTGCCAGCCAGTTCTCTATCCACATCAATACTGAACCCCCAATGCCGTGTGCTTTAAGTTTGTATACTAATCTCTTATGTGGGACCTTGTCGAAAGCCTTCTGGAAGTCCAGATACACCACATCCACTGGTTCTCCCCTATCCACGCTACTAGTTACATCCTCGAAAAATTCTATAAGATTCGTCAGACATGATTTACCTTTTGTAAATCCATGCTGGCTTTGTCCAATGATTTCACCACTTTCCAAATGTGCTGCTATCCCATCTTTAATAACTGACTCTAGCAGTTTCCCCACTACCGATGTTAGACTAACTGGTCTGTAATTCCCCGTTTTCTCTCTCCCTCCCTTCTTAAAAAGTGGGGTTACGTTTGCTACCCGCCAATCCTCAGGAACTACTACAGAATCTAAAGAGTTTTGAAAGATTACTACTATAAAGATTATTATCAAGGTGCGTGGAAATCATTTCCCTGGGTCAGGATGAATGTATTAACCAACATCTACAACACTTTGTTTCTGAATCGCAGTCTCTCATCTTTAGCACAGTTAAACCCCTGTCCCATGGTACGAGTTCATTCCAAGAGCTCTCCTGAGTTTGCCCTGATTCGAACTCGGAGATTTACGGGTAATGGCCGCTCGTCGGTACTCGGGGCTCTCGTGGACATTTTTCATCAACATGTTGAAAAATCTTCACGAGTCTTCCCGTGCTTACCTGCCGTTAGCGAGTCTTCCCGAGTACCTGCCGTTGGCGTTACGAGCCGCTAAGAGACGTCCCCGAGCTCCGACGTACCCGCTACGTTCATTCTCCGTGCCTACCACGAGTTTGATTTTATTTTAAACTCGGGAGAGCTCTTGGAATGAACTCGTACCGTGGGACAGGGCTACTCATTTGCCTCGGTAAATTGGGCCTGGTGTGCAGGGAATGAATGCGGAAGTGAGATAACTTAGATCTGGTGTGAACGGGTGATCGATAGTTGGCATGGACTTGGTGAGTCGAAGACCTGCTTCCATTTTTTAATCAATAAATCAAAAATACCATCCAAATGAGCAGCCTCACCCTCACTGTTGCTTCCCTATGCTTCCCGGTACGTAGAACATAGGACATCACCCAACAGGACTAGGCCCTTCGGCCCACAATGTCTTTGCTGGACATGATGCCAAGATAAGCATCGTTTAAGAAAGAACTGCAGATGCTGGAAAAATCGAAGATAGACAAAAAGTGCTGGAGAAACTCAGCGGGTGAGACAGCATCTATGGAGCAAAGGAATAGGTGACGTTTCGGGTTGAGACCCTTCCTCAGACTGATGTGGGGTGCGGGGGGGGGGGGCGGGAAGAAGAAGGGAAGAGGAGGAGACAGTAGGCTGTGGGAGAGCTGGGAAGGGGAGGGGAAGGAGGGAGAAAGCAAGGCTCTGCTATAAGATCTTTGCTTGCGAAGATACGGGAGCGGAGGCGGAAGCAAAGATCCGATCTTTGGCTGGAAGCAAGATGGCGAAGCAAGATGGCGGAACAAGATGGCGGAGGCTGGTTGCTAAAATGGGTCCTATAATCGCCCATGAATCTGCCCAAGACCGTACTACGTGTTTTGCGGAGGAGTAGGCCATCTTGCTCCGCTATAAGATCTTTGGCAAGGACTACCTGAAATTGGAGAAGTCAATGTTCATACCGCTGGGGTGTAAACTACCCAAGCAAAACATGAGGCGCTGCTCCTCCAATTTGCGGTGGTCCTCACTCTGGCCATGGAGGAGGCCCAGGACAGAAAGGTCGGATTGGGAATGGGAGGGGGAGTTGAAGTGCTGAGCCACCGGGAGATCAGGTTGGTTATTGCGAACTGAGCGGAGGTGTTGGGCGAAGCGATCGCCGAGCCTACGCTTGGTCTCACCGATGTAGAGCAGCTGACACCTAGAGCAGCGGATGCAATAGATGAGGTTGGAGGAGGTGCAGGTGAACCTCTGCCTCTTCTGGATTGTGATAAGCATTGTGTTCAGCCTGCATCACCAGGCTGTAGGGAAAGTGTTGTCAAGCGGGAGAGGGCGCGGAGAAGATTTACGAGGATGTTGCCAGGACTCGAGGGCCTGAGCTGTAGGGAGAGGTTGAGCAGGCTGGGACTTTATTCCTTGGTGTGCCGGAGGATGAGGGGTGATCTTATGGAGGTGTATAGTATCATGTGGGGATAGACAGGGTAAATGCGCAGACTCTATAATCGGAATCTGAGGGGCAAGATTATCACACAAAGGGCGGTGGGTGAATGGAACGAGCTGCTGGAGGAGGTAGTTGAGGTGGTGACCGTAACAACATTTAAAATACTTTTGGACAGGTACATGGATAGGAAAGATTTAGAAGGATATGGGCCAAATGCAGACAATAGACAATAGGTGCAGGAGTAGGCCATTCGGCACTTCGAGCCAGCACTGCCATTCAATGTGATCATGGCAGATCATCCCCAATCAGTACCCCGTTCCTGCCTTCTCCCCATATCCCCTGACTCCGCTATTTTTAAGAGCCCTATCTAGCTCTCTCTTGAAAGCATCCAGAGAACCGGCCTCCACCGCCCTCTGAGGCAGAGAATTCCACAGACTCACCACTCTCAGTGAGAAAAAGTGTTTTCTCGTCTCCGTTCTAAATGGCTTACTCCTTATTCTTAAACTGTGGCCCCTGGGACTGTAACAACATTTAAGAGACTTTTGGACAGGTACATGGATAGGAAAGGTTTAGAAGGATATGGGCCAAATGCAGATAGGTGGGACTTGTGTAGATGGGCTATATTGGTCGGCATTGTCAAGTTGGGCCGAAGGGTCTCTTTCTGTGCTGTATGAACCTACGACTCACACCTGCTGCAATTGAACTACTTGGTTTAATTTTAGTTCTTATGTCAATACTGGAGTTGTAACATTATTCCTTTATCGGTTGAAGAAAGCTTAATCTCCTCTCTTGCAATTACAATGGCCCACTGTGTAAATGCAGTTCGATTGTGCATTCTTTTGCTTGCATGAGCGCAGATTTCACCAAGTATTTTCAGGATTATTTTACTGGGTGCTGAACAGGTTGTACGGTGCTGAAAAAGGGAGGGAGAAAAAGCGGGAAGTTGTGACTTATTGTAAACAAATCTCAAGTAGGTTCACGAGATTGATCCCTGGGATGGCGGGACTGTCATACCTGGGCGTCCTTGTACACCGGTCACTGAAAGTTGGCGTGCAGGTACAGCAGGCAGTGAAGAAAGCTAATGGAATGTTGGCCTTCATAACACGAGGATTTCAGTATAGGAGTAGAGAGGTTCTTCTGCAGTTGTATAGGGCTCTGGTGAGACCACATCTGGAGTATTGTGTACAGTTTTGGTCTCCTAATTTGAGGAAGGACATCCTTGTGATTGAGGCAGTGCAGCGTAGGTTCACGAGATTGATCCCTGGGATGGCGGGACTGTCATATGAGGAAAGATTGAAAAGACTAGGCTTGTATTCACTGGAGTTTCGAAGGATGAGGGGGCATCTTATAGAAACATATAAAATTATAAAAGGACTGGACAAGCTAGATGCAGGAAAAATGTTCCCGATGTTGGGCGAGTCCAGAACCAGGGGCCACAGTCTTAGAATAAAGGGGAGGCCATTTAAGACTGAGGTGAGAAAAAACTTTTTCACCCAGAGAGTTGTGTATTTGTGGAATTCCCTGCCACAGAGGGCAGTGGAGGCCAAGTCACTGGATGGATTTAAGAGAGAGTTAGATAGAGCTCTAGGGGCTAGTGGGATCAAGGGATATGGGGAGACGGCAGGCAGGGGTTATTGATTGGGGACGATCAGCCATGATCACAATGAATGGCGGTGCTGGCTCGAAGGGCCGAATGGCCTCCTCCTGCACCTATTTTCTATGTTTGTAAGTGCAACGAAGAGCTAACAGGAGTTTGAGTTAAATGTTTTATTGCCGCATGTTCCGAAACGGAACGATAAAATTCTCTCTCTTGCAGCAAGGGGGTGCAGCAGTAGAGTTGCTGCCTCACAGCGCCAAAGGCACGGGTTCAATCCTGACTATGGGTGCTGCCTGTACGGATTGTACACTCTGGAATTTAGAAGGATGAGAGGGTATCTCATTGAAACATATAAGATTGTTAAGGGCTTGCACATGCTAGAGGCAGGAAACATGTTCCCGGTGTTGGGGGAGTCCAGAACCAGGGGCCACGGTTTAAGAATAAGGGGTAAGCCATTTAGAATGGAGACGAGGAAACACTTTTTCTCACAGAGAGTGGTGAGTCTGTGGAATTCTCTGCCTCGGAGGGCGGTGGAGGCCGGTTCTCTGGATGCTTTCAAGAGAGAGCTAGATAGGGCTCTTAAAAATAGCGGAGTCAGGGGATATGGGGAGAAGGCAGGAACGGGGTACTGATTGGGGATGATCAGCCATGATCACATTGAATGGCGGTGCTGGCTCGAAGGGCCAAATGGCCTACTCCTGCACCTATTGTTTATTGAGTTTATACGTTCTCCCCATGACCGCATGGGTTTATCCGGGCGCTCCAATTTCCTCCCACACTCCAAAGACGCGCAGGTTTGCAGGTTAATTGGCTTCTGCAACTTGTAAATTGTCTTTCGTGTGTAGGATAGTGCTAGTGTACTGGTTGATCGCCGGCCAGCATGGACTCGGTGGGCCGAAGGGCCTGTTGCCAAGCTGCATCTCTAACCTGAAATAAACTAAGTAAAATAATCTCATATCCCTATCCCTCCATTCCCTGCAATCCATGTGCCTTCCAAAAGCCTCTTAAATACCACGATCATACCTCAGGAGATGAGGAATACTAACACCTATGAGAGAGAAGCGAGTGTCACCAAACTTCTGAATTCTCTGGGGTGGAAGGAACCCTCTCCAAGACAGACACACGTGAAGCTCACCGTTTGACCTGTTTTTACAAAATGTTAAATGGTCAGCTCGACATAGATCACAAGACCTACACCAAACCCAAACCAATTAGGAGCAGACGAGGGCATTCGATCCAATTTGTGATCCCAGCTACAAAGACAGATGTGTACAGCAATTCCTTCTTCCCCCGCACAATTAAAGCATGGAATAATCTCCACCCAACTATAGTTACCCAACCAGATGCAACTAAATTTAAAGTAGCTCTTTCGTCCCAATAACCCTTTCTGGCTTAAGCCCTCCCTTCACCACCTCCAGTTTAAATTCCATTTGGAATATTTTGGAGGGCCAAGAAACCAAGAACCAAGAATGGGTGACCTTTTGGGCCGAGACCCTTCTTCAGACGTCACCCATCCCTTCTCTCCAGAGATGCTGCCTGTCCCGCTGAGTTACTCCAGCTTTGTGTCTATCTTCGGTATAAACCAGCACCTACAGTTCCTTCCTACACCATCGTATCTGTCTCCACCACCAACCCCAGCACCAGCTTAAGTGTAAAAAAATTGCCCCCCACATCTCCCATAACCTTTGACCTTCTCACCGTAAAAACCATGCCCTCGAAAAGTTAAGATATCAATCTCGACCAGAAAGATCACCTATCCATGTTCTTCAGGGATTCTGCTTGACCCGTGGAGTTACTCCAGCACTTTGTGTCTTTTTTTTTTTTTAAGACCAGCATCTGCATTTCCTCCTTTCTACACTTTAGCCTGGTTTGGAAATAGCTCTGCCCAAGACCACAAGAAAATCTATGGGTTATTGATTGGGGACGATCAGCCATGGTCACAATGAATGGCGGTGCTGGCTCGAAGGGCCGAATGGCCTCCTCCTGCACCTATTTTCTATGTTTCTAAAATACAGTGTGTGGTAGATGTAGCCCAGTCTATCACACTTTATATTAATAAACTAAATGTCAATGTCCTTTAAAGAAGGCACCGAATTTCTTGTAGAACTATTAAGACTTTGGAGATCCAGCACGGAAACAAGCCCTTAGGCCTACTGAGTCTACGCTGACCAGCGATCACCCCGTACACCTGCACTATCCTACACACAGCGGCAGCTTCGACCACCCCGGGCTGCGGAGTTGAACCGGCCCGTTCGCGGAGCTTGGATTCAGCCGCGGGACTGACATCACTTGCCATCGCCCGGCGGGGTCACGACATCCGAAGCCTGGATCGCCTCAACGCAGAGGGAGAATAAGAAGGGATGAGACAAAGACTTAAGACTTTTGCCTTCCATCACAGTGAGGAGGTGCCTGGTGAAGTCTCTGTGGTGGATGTTGTGTTTATTGTGTGGTTTTGTTATTTTTACTATATGTAGGACTGCAAGGCAACAACATTTCGTTGATCAAAATTCCGCAAGGTCTGAATGACAATAAAGGCTACTTTGACTTTGACAATGGACAATTTACAATTTTACCAAAGGCAATTAACCTACAAACCTGTACGTCTTTGGGAGTGTGGGAGGAAACCAGAGCATCCAGAGAAAACCCATGCAGGTCGTGGGGAGAACGTACAAACTCCGTACAGACAGCGCCCGCAGTCAGGATTGAACCCGGGTCTCTGGCGCTGTGAGGCAGCAACTCTATCGCTGGGCTGCTGTGCTGCCCTCTTATTCTGGAAGAGACAATCGCCATCCACATCACTTCAATAGTGTAATGGACATGAACACATGGAGTATTTGGATTTGCCAAATGTCTACCGTCATTTAACTTTAGTCAAGTTGTAGTCTCTAGTTTCAACCTACCCGATCTCCCGGTCGCAAAACACTTTAATTCCCCTTCCCACGCTGACCTTTCTGTCCTGGGCCTCCTCTATTGTCAGAGTGACTCGAAACACAAATTGGAAGAAGAGCATCTCATATTTCACTGCAGGTGAAGGGTTTCTTCTGAAAAGGGTCTCGACCCAAAACGTTGCCCATTTCCTTCGCTCCATAGATGCTGCCTCACCCGCTGCGTTTCTCCAGGATTTTTTGTCTACCTTCGATTTTCCAGCATCTGCAGTTCCTTCTTAATCATATTTCGCTTGGGCAGCTTACAACTCAGTGGTATGAATATTGATTTCTCTAACTTCAAGTAACCTCTGCATTCCCTCTCTCTCCATCCCTCCCGCACCCATATCGCACCAGCTTCTCATTCTTACCTACCAAATATCTAACAATGGCCTGTTTCCTTTATCATCCTCACCTTTTTTGCTTATCTTTTATTAATTTGTTCTATATCTCTCTCCATCACCGTCTATGTCTCTTGTTCTCGTTTCCTTTTTTGCCCCGACTCTCAGTCTGAAGAAGGGTCTCAACCCGAAACGTCACCCATTCCTTCTCTCCAGAGATTCAAGATTCAAGAGAGTTTATTGTCATGTGTCCCAGATAGGACAATGAAATTCTTGCTTTGCTTCAGCACTACAGAATATAGAAGGCATGAATACAGAACAGATCAGTGTGTCCATATACCATTGTATATATATATACACACATGAATAAATAAACTGATAAAGTGCAAATAACAGTAAATGGGTTATTAATGTTCAGAGTTTTGTTTGAGTTGAGTTCAATAGCCTGATGGCTGTGGGGAAGTAGCTATTCCTGAACCTGGTTGTTGCAGTCTTCAGGCTCCTGTACCTTCTACCTGAAGGTAGCGGGGAGATGAGTGAGTGGCCAGGATGGTGTGGGTCCTTGATGATGCTGCCAGCCTTTTTGAGGCAGCGACTGCGATAGATCCCCTCGATAGTAGGGAGGTCAGAGCCGATGATGGACTGGGCAGTGTTTATGCCGCCTGTCCCACTGAGTTACTCCAACACTTTGTGTCTATCTTCTTACACTCAAGTCTGGTGGTCATCCATTCAATCAACACCCATGCACGGGGAGGACGTACAAACTCCGTACAGACAGCACCCGTAGTCAGGATCGAACCCGGGTCTCTGACGCTGTGAGGCAGCAACACTACCGCTGTACCTCCCCCCAGGTGAGAGTGAACCGAAGAGAGACTGATAAATACAAGAGTGAATTCAGAATGACAAGAGATACCAGCATGGAACTGGAAGGTGTTTAAGAAAGAACTGCAGATGCTGGAAAATCGAAGGTAGACAAAAATGCTGGAGAAACTCAGCGGGTGCAGCAGCATCTATGGAGCAAAGGAAATAGGCAAAGTTTCGGGCCGAAACCCTTCTTCAGATTGATGGAGTGTGTGGGGGGAGGGGTGCGGGTAGAAGAAAGGAAAAAGGAAGAGGAGGAGCCAGAGGGCTGAGGGAGAGCTGAGAAGGGGAGGAGACAGCAAGGGCTACCGGAAATTGGAGAATTCAATGTTTATGCCGCTAGGGTGCAGACTACCCAAGCGGAATATGAGGTGCTGTTCCTCCATGGAGGAGGCCCAGGACAGAGAGGTCGGATTCGGAATGGGAGGGGGAGTTGAAGTGCTGAGCCACGGGGAGGTCAGATTGGTTATTGTGCACCGAGCGGAGGTGTTGGGCGAAACCATTGCCAAGCCTACGCTTGGTCTCACCGATGTAGATCAGCTGACATCTGGAGCAGTGGATGCAATAGATGAGGTTGTAGGAGATACAGGTGAACCTCTGCCGCACCTGGAACGACTGCTTGGGTCCTTGAATGGAGTCAAGGGGGGAGGTAAAGCGACAAGTGTAGCATCTCTTGCAGTTGCAAGGGAAAGTGCCCGGGGAGGGGTGGATACGGATGGGAAGGGAAGAATTGACAAGGGAGTTACGGAGGGAGCGGTCTTTGCGGAAAACAGACAGGGGGGGAGATGGGAAGATGTGGCGAGTGGTGGGGTCACGTTGGAGGTGGCGAAACTGACGGAGGATTATTTGTTGTATGTGACGCTGGTGGGGTGAAAGGTGAGGACTAGGGGGACTCTGCCCTTGTTACAAGTGGGGGGATGGGGAGAGAGAGCAGTGTTACGGGGTATGGAAGAGACCCTGGTGCGAGCCTCATCTATAGTAAGGGAGGGGAACCCCCGTTCCCTGAAGAATGAGGACATTTCCGATGCCCTGGTGTGGAACACCTCATCCTGCGAGCAGATGCGTCGTAGACGGAGGAATTGGGAGTAGGGGATGGAGTCCTTACAGGAAGCAGGATGGGAAGAAGTGTAGTCTAGATAGCCATGGGAGTCAGTGGGTTTATAGTGGATGTCGGTCAGAAGTCTATCACCTGCGATGGAGATAGTGAGGTCAAGAAATGGTGGGAAAGTGTCGGAAATGGTCCAGGTGTATTTGAGTGCCGGATGGAAGTTAGTGGTGAAGTGGATGAAGTCAGTCAGTTGTGTGTGGGTGCAGGAGGTGGCACCAAAGCAGTCGTCGATGTAGCGGAGGTAGAGGTCGGGGATGGGGCCCTGGTACGCCTCGAAAACGGATTGTTCGACGTACCCGACAAAGAGGCAGGCGTAGCTGGGGCCCATGCGCGTGGCCATAGCTACGCCTTGTATTTGGAGGAAATGGGAGGAGTCAAACGAGAAGTTATTGAGGGTAAGGACCAACGACGCTAGGCGGAGGAGAGTATCAGTGGACGGGTATAGGTTGATTCTCCGGTGGTATGAACTGGAAGGTATACATTCACACGGAAGGAGAGGAGGAGGAGAGGGCAGAGAGAGGGGGGAGGAGGGCCAGGGGAGGAGGGCGAGGGGAGAGAGAGGGGAGAGAGAGGAGAGAGGGGGGAGGGGAGAGAGGGGGGAGAGGAGAGAGGGGGAGGGGAGAGAGGGGGGAGGAGGGGAGGGGAGAGAGGAGGAGAGGAGAGAAGAGGGGGGATAGAGGAGGGGGTGGAGAGAGGAGGGGGAGAGAGGGGAGAGGAGGAGGGGGGAGAGGAGGAGGGTGGGGGGAGGGGAGAGAGATGGGGGAGGAAGCAGAGGGGAGAGAGGGGGGAGGAGGGGAGAGGGGGAGGGGAGAGAGAGGGGGAGGAGGGGGAGAGGAGAGAGAGGAGGGGGGGAGAGAAGAGGGGGTGAAGCGAGGAGGGGGAGAGAGGAGGGGGGGAGAGAGGAGGTAGAGGGGGGAGGGGAATGTCAGTCTAAGTTCCTTCTGCTGCTGAAAATTGAGGAATGGGGTCCAATGGGGGCACCCCTCAAACAAGGGAAAGGATATCACCCCTGGAGGCCACTTGAGTGACAAGGGTTCTTTGTTTAAGGATATGTGCAGGAAAGGACTGCAGATGTTGGGTTAAACCGATAGACACAAAAAGCTGGAGTAACTCAGCAGGACGGACTGCATCTCTGGAGAGAAGGAATGTGTCGAGACCCTTCTTTAGACCCGAAGTCTGGACCCAAAATGTCGCCCTTTCCTTCTCTCCAGAGATGCTGCCTGTCCCGCTGAGTTACTCCAGTATTTTGTGTTTATCTTCGATTTAAATCGACATCTGCCTTTCCTTCCTCCACATTTTGTTGTTTACGTCCATTGCACGATTTAAGTGATGTGGAAGGCAACAGTCTCTTCGAGAATAACATGGTCCTGACTGTTAATCACGCTGCAAATATAATAATGTCTGGATTTTACCATTGACTTGCTCGTTTCTGCATGATTTAATTTCAATTAAAAAAAAACCTGAAGATTAGAACTGTGCTGGATGAATTGTCCAAGATTTAGTATTGTCACTTGTACTGAGGTGTTATGAAAAGCTTTAAGGACCTGTCCCACTCAGGTGATTTTATTTTTAGGCGACTGCCAGTGACTATGACAATGGATTTCACCGACAACCTACGCTATCCTGGCGACAACCTACGACAGCACCTACGTCAGGTGAAGACAAGCTACGTCAAGCCCACGGTTGCTGACTGTCACCGAAAAGTTTTGAACGTGTTGAAAATCCAGCGGCGACCAGAAAGACGCTACGACTCTTTGGGCGACTGAGGAGACTTCACAGAAACAGAGAAAATAGGCGCAGGCGGAGGCCATTTCATACAATACGAAACGGAATATGTTCCCGATGTTGGGGGAGTCCAGAACCAGGGGCCACACAGTTTAAGAATAAGGGGTAAGCCATTTAGAACGGAGACGAGGAAACACTTTTTCCACACAGAGAGTTGTGAGTCTGTGGAATTCTCTGCCTCAGAGGGCGGTGGAGGCAGGTTCTCTGGATGCTTTCAAGGGAGAGCTAGATCGGGCTCTTAAAGATAACGGAGTCAGGGGATATGGGGAGAAGGCAGGAACGGGATACTGATTGGGGATGATCAGCCATGATCACAATGAATGGCGGTGCTGGCTCGAAGGGCCGAATGGCCTCCTCCTGCACCTATTTTCTATGTTTCTATGTAATCCTTCTCCAGTAACTTGCCGGTCACAGATGTTAGGCTCACTGGTCTATAGTTCAAGGGACAAGTCGAGAGTGGTCTATTATCACGTGTCCCAGATAGAACAATGAAACTCTGCTGCTCTACATCGGTGAGACCAAGCGCAGGCTTGGCGATCGCTTCGCCCAACACCTCCAGTCAGTTCTTTTTTTTTCAAAATAGACTATAATTACTAGAAATAAATATATACAATACACGATCCTTACAAAACTCCATCCGACATTCTCGGAGGCTATACATACAATAGTTTCCCCAAATCACAATTTTTACCCCACACCCTTGCCACTCATGTGGCCCCCTGGCGTGGATTCCCTTTCCTTATTTTGAGGGGCGTCTCCACCACACCCTGCCGCACCCCCCCCCCCCCCCCCATGTCCAACAGCGGAAGGACTCTAGACTGTGGTCCTCCCCCACTGAGCCTTGGCGTTGGCTGCACAGAGCTTCAGTGCGCCCCTCAGCACGTACTCCTGCAGTCTGCAGTGGGCCAGTCGGCAACATTCCCCGACGGACATCTCGCTCCGCTGGGTAGTCAACAACGCTCGGGCAGACCAAAGAGCATCCGAATCCGACCTCTGTGTCCTGGGCCTCCTCCATGGCCAGAGTGAGCACCACCGGAAATTGGAGGAGCAGCACCTCATATTCCGCTTGGGCAGTCTGCACCCTAGTGGCATAAACATTGAATTCTCCAATTTCCGGTAGCCCTTGCTGTCTCCTCCCCTTCTCAGCTCCCCCTCAGCCCTCGGGCTCCTCCTCTTCCATTCTCCTCCCCCCCGCCCCCACCCTACATCAGTCTGAAGAAGGGTTTCGGCCCAAAACATTGCCTATTTCCTTCGTTCCATAGATGCTGCTGCACCCACTCAGTTTCTCCAGCATCTGCAGTTCCTTCTTAAACAAAGAGCATCTTTCACCGAGTTGATGACCTTCCAGCAGCACTCACTTTAAGAATATGGGGTAAGCCGTTTAGAACGGAGACGAGGAAACACTTTTTTCACACAGAATTGTGAGTCTGTGGAATTCTCTGCCTCAGAGGGCGGTGGAGGCAGGTTCTCTGGATACTTTCAAGAGAGCTAGATAGGGCTCTTAAAGATAGCGGAGTCAGGGGATATGGGGAGAAGGCAGGAACGGGGTACTAATTGTGAATGATCATCCACGATCACATTATTTTAACACTTTTAGAAGTCATATTCTAGATGGATTCAATGTATTCCCGTTATCTTTCATGGGTTTGCCAAGTCTTGGTACAGACTCCCTTCTTGCGCAACATGTGCTCCTGACATAAGTTGGTGGGGGTAAGGGAAGAGTTGTACCAGGGGAGGGAGTAGTGGGGGGTGGGGGGTGGGGGGGTTAGGGTAGAGATGTACCAGGGATGTGGGGGGGGGGGGGGAGAGTTGTACCGGGGGGAGGGGGAGTTGTACCGGGGGGGAGCAGGAGTAAGGGGAGAGTTGTACCAGGGAAGGGAGTGGGGGGTAAGGGGAGAGTTGACCAGGGGGTGTGGCGGGGAGTTGTACCCTGGGGGGGGGGGGGGGGGTAAGGGGAGAGTTCTGGATCTGGATGTAGTACACGGAAAAGCTCTAGGTAGAACGTCACTCAGCACTGGACAATTTTTACATTTTATCAAGCCAATTATTAACCTACAAACCTGTACGTCTTTGGAAGTGTGGGAGGAAACGGAAGATTCTTCTGAATTTTGTAGTTGGCAGGGGGCAGTACTCTGCATATCGCCAACTTGCAGGTATGTTACAAAACTTACCTTCAGCGGCGCTGCAGTTCTGTCACTGGCCGTGTGCGTGACTTTGGCGCCTTTGAGGGGGGGGGGGGGGGGTGCGGGGTTAAAATGTGGTTTTCTCCTGCCTGCCGGAGTTTTATTTTCTCGGGGTGCGAGCTTATGCTGAAGATTTGTTCCGACTGCCGGTCTGTGAATTTTTTTTATTTTTTAATAAATCGCTGGACAATTTCAGCGCTGGAGTAAAATAAAAATTAGCTTCTAAAGCCGTGAACGGCGACAACGGGGACGGATTTCAGGTACGGGACAGCTAAAGGAAAGCCGTTTATTTTACATATAAACGTGCTTCTTAGGATTACCTTAATCCAAATTTTACGTTGCGAAAAGGTGATTTAGGCCCCATACGAACCGGCAGTGTTTTTCATGCCAATATGGGGTTTAAATTCACCGCAACCGCAACGTTCCAATCGGTCTCGTTCCACAAAATCCCACTCGCAAGATGATTTAAAGGGCCATTAATTTACGGGAATTAAACACTAAATTCCTTCCATTTGGCCTATAAATTCATGACAATGAGATTTAAAAATCATGTTATATTGTGAATTCTTGTGTGAATGTTATTTGGACACTTAGGCTATTTAAAAATGTTAATCTTTTGTTAAGAAATGGATAGATGTTTAGATCTGGTAATTGAATTTTGTAATTAGTTACAATTGGGTAACTAACTAATTATATGCTTTAATTTCAGGTCATCCAAGTAAGATTGTTTAATATTTGTTTCAGAATGCTTCAATCTATAATAACTGAAAATTTATTTCAGTTCTCTTAATTTTTAAGGAAGTTATGGGCTTTTGACTGTCCTCGATCACTGCTTTTGTGTTAAGTCAATGGTAAAGCAATAGGGAACAAGATGCTAATTTCAGAGTATGAAAATAGCCATAACTTTTTTACTACTGAAGATATGAAAGTGAATTAGGTGTCAAATTAAACTTCTTTTTATGCTTTATCTGATGGGATAAATTACAGACTTGATTTTTAAAATCTCAAAATTTTGTAACATTGCTACAACTTCCAGAGCCGCTGTCTGAAAAAAGCTCTGAGAATAGCTAAGGACAAACTGCACCCCCTCCACACACACACCTGGATCTCCTGCCATCAGGCAAGAGATACCGTAGCATCAAAGCCCGGACTACAAGACTGCTAAACAGCTTCCTGCCACAGGCTGTGAGGCTGCTAAACAGTCACTCTGTACTGTTCAAGAAGGAACTGCAGATGCTGGAAAATCGAAGGTACACAAAAATGCTGGAGAAACTCAGCGGGTGCAGCAGCATCTATGGGGCGAAGGAAATAGGTAACGTTTCGGGCCGAAACCCTTCTTCAGACTCTCTGTACTCACAGTCACCTGATTCTGCGGCTTTGCACTGACATTTTAATAACTCTGGCACTGGCCTCTCAAATCAGCTGCCCTGGACATTTTAATGACTGTTTTTACTGTATTTTAATGTTGCTATTTTACCTGCTTTTAACTATTTATACTGTTTCATCAGGGACTGGATTGTTTTTACTGTTATTATGTGTGAAATGTTTTAAGTTTCATGTGCGATGCTCCGGTATTCCCTGGGAAACGTCTTCTCATTTTGCACTGTACAACTGTTGCTTTGCAGGATGACAATAAAGGTTGATTTGATTTGATTTGGACAATTTAACATTTTTTTAAACCAAGCCAATTAACCTACAAACCTGCACGTCTTTGGAGTGTGGGAGGAAACCTAGGTCACGGGGAGAACGTGCAAACTCCGTACAGACAGCACCCGTGGTCGGGATCGAACCCGGGTCTCTGGCGCTGTGAAGCAGCAACTCTACCGCTGCGTCACCGTGACCGCGCTAGTTGTACCCGGGGGGGGGGGGGGCAGCGGCTCCCGCTTCACGCACACTGAGGCCGCGGCTGAGCTCCCTCCGTCCGTCAGTGCCGCCATTTACCTCAACCGCTCTCCCGCCAGCGGCGCCATCTTGGCCCAGCTCCAGCACGCTGGAGAGGGGCAGACGTCGTGACGCCGGAGAGGGGCAGACGTCGTGACGCTGAGTTGGGGGCAGACGTCTTGACGCTGGAGAGGGGCAGACGTCGTGACGCTGAGTTGGGGGCAGACGTCTTGACGCTGGAGAGGGGCAGACGTCGTGACGCTGAGTTGGGGGCAGACGTCTTGACGCTGGAGAGGGGCAGACGTCGTGACGCTGGAGAGGGGCAGACGTCGTGACGCTGGAGCGGGGCAGACGTTAAGCGGGCGGATAGAGAGGGGCAGACGTCGTGACGCTGGAGAGGGGCACACGTCGTGACGCTGGAGAGGGGCATACGTCATGACGCTGGAGAGGGGCAGACGTCTTGACGCTGAGTTGGGGGCAGACGTCGTGACGCTGGAGCGGGGCAGACGAGGGTGAACATCGCAAAAAAAATGGTTCCAATAAGATGGAAGGTGCTGCCCATTGGCGAGGCGCAACCCCTACTCAGCCGGCAGATTAAAACTGAGGAGGGCCTGGAGGTTGAGGTCAAGGTGGAGGAGGAGTCGGAGGAGGCTCAGGCTCAGGCCCAGGCTCAGGAGATTGAGGTGAAGGAGGAGGCCGAGACCCACCAGGAGATTGAGGCCAACGTGAAGGAGGAGCAGGCCGAGGTGGAGGCCCAGGTCCAGGCCCAGGCCCAGGAGATTGAGGTGAAGGTGGAGGAGGCCCGGGTCAAAGAGGAGGAGGACCAGGAGGAGGTGTATCGTGTCCGCAGCATCGCCCCACCCCGGACTAAGGTAAAAGGCCTGTCCCACGAGCATGCGACTGCATGCGGCAAGCGCGACCTAACGTGGTCGCTTGAGCCTTATGGCCTCGCGGGGCCGGTCCCACTTCGATCGCCGGAGCCGTATGGAGTTGTGCGGAGCTGGTCCCGACATCGCGCGGGGCTCCGAAAAACTGACCGTGTTCAAAAATTCCGCGCGGCAACGGCCTGCCGGCACGCAGTCAAATTGAGGCCGTACGCAGCGTCTCGACGTCGTACGTCACGCGCGAACTTCCCGCGGACTTCGCTCGAACTTCACGTCACTCACTCGACCTCCGCGTGGTCCCCGCTTCCAGTTTGGACGCACTTGCCGCATGCAGGCCGCATGCGACTGCATGCGGCTAGCGCGACAAAACCGGAAGCGGGGGTCGAGTGATCCCCGAGCGAGTTGACGTGAAGTTCGAGCGAAGTCCGCGGGAAGGTCGCGCGTGAAGTGATTTTTACTCATATGAACGGGGGTTTGCAGGCTCAACATGGAAGAAATACAGATTGCATTGCTGCAACAGCAAGAGAGACCTCTGTTAGCAGCAGCCCTCATGCTGACAGGTCAGCTGGGCAGGAGTTCAACAAGGAAGGCTATCAAGAAACCCAGGAAGAGGTCTGTGTGGACGAGGTCTTTGTTCCGGATGAGACCCACTTTGGGCCAGTATGAGAACATGGTGACGGATCTGCAGCAGAAAGATGAGGCTGCCTTTAGAAATTTCACCAGGTTACCCCCTGACCTGTTTCAGGAGCTAAAGACACGAGTCGGACCTCTTCTGCAGAAAACGGACACCGTCATGCGGAAGTCACTGGAACCAGGCCTGCGCCCAGCTGTCACCCTCCGCTACCTTGTGTCAGGGGATTCCTACAAGAGCCTCTTGTACATCTTCCGTGTGGCTCACAACACCATCAGCAAGGTCGTCCGAGAGACCTGTGATGCCATCAACAATGCATATGAAGAAATGATTGACTGCCCTAGTACACCTGACGAGTGGAGGAGAGTGGCGCACGGATTTCAAACCAGATGGAACTTCCTGCACACATGTGGGGCAGTTGACGGGAAGCATGTGGCCATCCGGTGTCGACCCAGGGGAGGTTCTGTGTACTTTAACTACAAGAAGTTCCATTCCATCGTGCTGTTAGCTGTGGTGGTTGCAAACTACAACTTCCTGTATGTGAATGTGGGCACACCTGGCAGTGCCGCAGATGGAGGGATCTGGAGAGAGACCTCCCTTGGGCAAGCACTGGAAGAAGGGAGAGCAGGCCTTCCTGATCCAGTACCTCTGCCGGGAGAAGACAATCCTGACATCCCCTACGCACTTGTTGGTGATGATGCCTTCGCACTCAGGCCATGGATGATGAAGCCAAACCCTCACAGGCAGATGTCAAGGGAGCGAAGGATCTTTAATTACAGGCTGTCCAGAGCTAGGAGGGTCGTGGAAAATGCTTTTGGTATCCTTGCTAGCAGATTCAGATGCCAGCTGACTACAATGGAGCAGGAGCCCGAGAATGTGCAGACCATTGTCTACGCGGCATGCTTCCTCCACAACCTGATCCGCAGCAGAGGTGCAGCAGCAGCCATGGTGGAGGGTGACACGGTGGATAAACAGACAGGAGACGTCACACCAAGTTCATGGAGAGCTGCAAGCAAGACAGGCTGCACCGATGGTGGCACTAGGCGCATTGCAAGGAAACACCAGCAACAAAAGAGCAAAGGAGCAGAGGGACCATCTCTGTGCTTACTACAACTCCGAGCGAGCGAGGCAGTGTACCCTGGCAGAACAATATGTGACGAGGATCAACAGCAAATATCCCACACCACAGAGGACCACCACTGCAGGAACTGATCTAATAAAAGGAGGATCTATGTATGTTAATGGAGGGTTTTTGTATGTGAAATGAGTAATACTGTGATGATAATAATACCTCACACATCGCACATTGCACTTTCTTTGAAATGCCATCATTTTAAAAGCGGATAAATGCCTTTGTCTGCATTATATGACGTCTCATGACACACTTTACAATTCAATGCAGTTCAATGCCTGTGTGTGTTTTATGTATCTAATAGATTGAGGATTTTATATGTGAGATGCATCCCATAACCAGACGTGGTTTCCATATGAGAGATCAACGCCATGATTAACAAACTGCTTTCTCCACTACACAAAAAGGTTACACTTAAGTTTAATAATCAAGTTGTGGGTGAGGTTATCTCCGATAAAGACAAAGACCCATGAGTTCATAAGAATTAATTTGTTTATTTAGTACAAACAAACAATAAAACTTTAATGTGAATAAAACTTAAATGTGCAACGCACAAGCAAACAGAATAGTGAATGTTGGAGTGAGCATCACTCTTCACGGCCCATTTGCACTGGGCAATCCTCCATCAGATAGTCAAAGATATTCAGGGTGAAGTTGACGCTTGGGTCAGGACCCTCCAATCGTGCCTGGAAATCTGTTGCTCCGAGCTTTTCCATGCCGGGTGACGCATGATGTGGCGTTGAGCTGGCTGCCCTGACATGGGGGGGGGCCTGCCATCCACGGGTGTGCCATAGGTCGGGATCCCATCATTGCTTGTGGGCAAAACACATTAGCATATCAATATGTATGTGGAGCCAAACAAATCATATAAAACAAATCACAACCCTTCACAAGCTGTGTGTCAGAGACAATCTAGAGTCAGACTGAAGACTCACAAAGGTTTCACAGTGTACCTGGGGAGCATGTTGTGGTGCCATCATCCCCATTTGTGGGTGCGGCATGAATGGCATGGGCCTCATCGGACTCTGCAACACCAAGGAATTCTTAGTGAGTAATTCATAAAAAGCATGAAAGTAAAACATTTATAAATTCAATAAACTTTGATGAAAAGATTTTACTGGCAGAAGATGTCTGTGCACCCTTGCCAAGACCAAGCCCTCCAAGCAGTAGCTGTGCCATTGCGACTCAGGGATCTGCAACATCTCCCTCAGTAGCGTTGAGTACGCATAAACGATTCTTTCGTGCGGCGTCCTTGGCTGCGACATTTATTGTCTCGGCAGTGGTCTTAGCCTGTTGCATGATCTGCAACAAAGAGAGTGCAATCCTGGTAAGTATTTTTTGGGAGGCGATGGAGAAATGTGGACGTAGGGCGGAGTGAATGAGAAATTTGCCGACGGTTCACCCAAAAGCTCTTACATCCGCGAACATCTCCCGCTGAAGTTGTTCAACAGGCACATCACAATCTGCCTCAGTTGTGCAGGCCCGCTTCCGCTTGGCGTGCTGCTGTTTGATCGCAGTGCCGGACCCAGAGTGTCGCTCTGAGGGTCACTCTGGCGGATCCGTCTCGCCCTCACTCGAGTTGGTGCACGATGATATCCCCATGGTAAGCTGGAAGAAAGTAATGTGTATCACAAATGTGCAAGGCCATCAGGACGTAGCAAGCAAGGTGACCACCAAGTTATCATTGTCAAATATCATTTTGACTATCTTACTTTCCAACAATTTTTTATTGTCACATCATTTTCTTAACTATTCACCTTCCTGACGCTATCCTTCCTCTGCACTATGTGGTTCCTCACGAACCCCCATTTCTCAATTATCCACCGGTCTCTGTCAGTCAGTGGCTTATTGGCGGAGCCAGACTTGCCAAGACTGCTCGACAGTTTCCCGAACCGTGTCCTCTGACTCTTGAGCCGTTGACACAGTTGGTCATCTGTGAAAACATAGAATAAATGAAGATCAGTGTTGAGCAAATTGTAATCTTAATTGGAACTGCAATTACAACCACAGAAATGTAGACAAACTACAAAGTATGTACTTACAAGAGCAGTCAGGGAACTCCTTCGCCTTGTCTTCAAGCATCGCGTTGCGGAGATCTGTGCTCCTGAAATCACGATGGTTCTTATTGTACAGTTCACGGTGGGCCTGATCGGATTCCACCAGGTCCCCCTCTTGTTCCCTGGTAAAATTATAAGGCCTTGTGACCAACCTCTTCTTCTTCTTCTTCTTCGCCGGCGCAGCTGAGGCATCAATTTCCTGAGCTAAATCCGAGTCCCATTCTGCAGCAGCAGCTGGGGCTGGAGCTGAAGCAGGAGCTGGGGCAGGAACTGGTGAAGGTGCTGAGGCAGAAGATAGGGCAGGAGATGGGACAGGTACTGAAGCAGGAGCAGGGTCAGGAACAGCAGCATGGCCAGAAGCAGTGTCTGGACCCTCCAGGATCTGTATGTTCTCTATGATAACCTGCTTTACCTTGTCCTGCATGGATTTCTTCTTGATGTTCCTGGGGTTCCTTGTTCACCTCATGTTCTCTGGTGATCGATGCAGCTGGGAAGAACTCCGTTGCAAGAAACGCCGTAAGTGGTGGTTATTTTCAAATCGCGCGCCATTTTTATGTGTCGCGGTAAAGGCGGGCCAACTGATAATGGACGTCGCACGGCATCGGGCGGTGACGTCATCGCGCAACGCCATGCGCTAGACGTACGCCCACAAGAAGCTGTGTGCGGCGTCGAGACGCTGCTTACGTCCTCAATGCGGCTGTGGGCCGACAGGCCGTTGGCGTGCGGGATTTTTGGACAGTGTCAGTTTTTCGGAGCCCCGCGCGATGTCGGGACCAGCCCCGCACAACTCCGTACGGCTTCGGCGATCGAAGTGGGATCGGCCCCGCGAAGCCGTACGGCTCAAGTGACCACATTAGGTCGCGCTCGCTGCATGTAGTTGCATGCTGGTGGGACAGGCCCTTGACACTGTCCAAAAATCCCGCGCGCCAACGGCTTGTCGGCCCGCAGCCGCATTGAGGACGTGCGCAGCGTCTCGATGTCGTACACAGCGTCTTGACGTACGCAGAGCCTCGACGGCGTACGCAGCGTCTTGACGGTGTACGCCTAGCGCGTGGCGTTGTGCGATGACGTCACCGCCCGACGCCGTACGACGTCCATTATCAGTTGGCCCGCCTTTACCGCGACACACAAAAACCGCGCGCGATTTGAAAATAACCACCACTTACGGCGTTTCTTGCAACGGAGTTTCTTGCAACGGAGTTCTTCCCAGCTGCATCGATCACCAGAGAACATGAGGTGAACAAGGAACCCCAGGAACATCAAGAAGAAATCCATGCAGGACAAGGTAAAGCAGGTTATTATAGAGAACATACAGATCCTGGAGGGTCCAGACACTACTTCTGGCCATGCTGCTGTTTCTGACCCTGCTCCTGCTTCACTACCTGTCCCATCTCCTGCCCTATCTACTGCCTCAGCACCTTCACCAGCTCCTGCCCCATCTCCTGCTTCAGCTCCAGCCCCAGCTGCTGCTGCAGAATGGGACTCGGATTTGGCTCAGGAAACTGATGCCTCAGCTGCGCCGGCGAAGAAGAAGAAGAAGAAGAAGAAGAAGAAGAAGAGGTTGGTCACAAGGCCTTATAATTTTACCAGGGAACAAGAGGGAGACCGGGTAGAATGGTATCGGGGCCCACCGTGAACTGTACGATAAGAGCCATCGTGATTTCAGGAGCACGGATCTCCACAACGCGATGCATGAAGACAAGGCGAAGGAGTTCCCTGACTGCTCTTGTTAGTACATACTTTGTAGTTTGTCTACATTTCTGTGGTTGTAATTGCAGTTCCAATTAAGATTATAATTTGCTCAACACTGATCTTCATTTATCCTGTAGGGGGCGCTCCTCTGTGTGCAGCCATGTCAGCAGCGCGTCAGTTTTTCCAGCTTTTTAAAAAAAAAATTTGTATGTTTTAAAGTGTGTATTTTGTGTTTCTTGTGTGTTTTGTGTGGGGGGTGGTGTGGGGGGGGTAAGGGGGAAACCGCTTCGGTCGCCTCCTCCATGGAGAGGCGACTTTTTCCAGGTCGCCTCCCCCGTGGCCTAACATCAAGGATCGACGCGGCCTTTCCCGGAGACACGCCCGGGGCTTCAGCGGCGGGCGCAGCGTGGACTCTCGGCGTGGAGCGGGCGACCCTCGCTGGGGCTCGCTGGAGGGGAGCGCTCCGTTTCGCTGGCCCGGGGCAGCCGGCAGCCTGAAGTCGCAGCCTGAAGCCGCGGTCTGCAGAGCTCCAGCTGGTGCGGCGTCTACAGCCCGGGATCTCACGTTGGGGACCCGGGGGAAGAAGAAGCCATCACTGCCGGCCCGCGGCCAACTTCTACCGCGGGGCCGGCATGGACTTACCATCACCCCTGGAGGGGAGCTTCGACCGCCGGCCCTGCAGTCTACGGTGCTTCTGGCTGCGGCGGGGACTTTAAATCTCGACCGCCGGCCTGCGGCCTACAACAATCTAAAGCCGCGGTCTCCGGTGAGGAAGAGCCGATCCTGGACTGACTCTGGACTCTGGTCCTGTACACGGGGGGGAAATGGAGGAGGACTGGCCAAATTTTTGTGCCTTCCACCACAGTGATGAATGCTGTGGTGGATGTTTGTGTTACAGTTTTATTGTGTGTTCTTTATTATTGTACTGCTGCTGACAACCCAAATTTCCACCAACCCTGGTTGTGTGGCAAATAAATTATATCTATCTATCTATGTTTTCACAGATGACCAACTGTGTCAATGGCTCAAGAGTCAGAGGACACGGTTCGGGAAACTGTCGAGCAGTCTTGGCAAGTCTGGCTGGGCCAGTAAGCCACTGACTGACAGAGAGCAGTGGATAGTGGAGAAATGGGGGTTCGTGCAGAACCACATGGTCCAAGTGCAGAGGAAGGAGAGCGGCAGGAAGGTGAATAGTTAAGAAAATGATGTGACAATTGAAATTTGTTGGAAAGTGAGATAGTCAAAATGATATTTGACAATGATAACTTGGTGGTCACCTTGCTTGCTGCGTCATGATGGCCTTGCACATTTCTGATACACATTTACTTTCTTCCAGCTCACCATGGGGATATCATCGCGCGCCAACTCGAGTGAGGGCGAGACGGATCCGCCAGAGGGACCCCCAGAGGAACCCTCAGAGGGACCCTCTGGCTACGGCACTGCGGACAAACAGCAGCACGCTAAGCGGAAACCGGCCTGCACAACTGCGGCAGATTGCGATGCGCCTGTTGAACAACTTCAGCGGGAGATGTTCGCGGATGTAAGTGCTTTCGGGTGAACCGTCGGCAAATCTCATTCACTCCGCCCTACGTCCATGTTTCTCCATCGCCTCCCAGAAAATACTCACCAGGATTGCACTCTCTTTGTTGCAGATCATGCAACAGGCTAAGACCACTGCCGAGACAATAAGCGACTTGTCTCAGCCAAGGACGCCGCACGAAAGAATCGTTTATGCCTACTCAGCCCTACTGAGGGAGGAGATGTTGCAGATCCCTGAGTCGCAATGGCACAGCTACTGCTTGGAGGGCTTGGTCTTGGCAAGGGCACACAGACATCTTCTGCCAGTAAAATCTTTTCATCAAAGTTTATTGAATTTATAAATGTTTTACTTTCATGCTTTTTATGAATTACTCACTACGAATTCCTTGGTGTTGCAGAGTCCGATGAGGCCCATGTCATTCATGCCGCACCCACAAATGGGGATGATGGCACCACAACATGCTCCCCAGGTACACTGTGAAACCTTTGTGAGTCTTCAGTCTGACTCTAGATTGTCTCTGACACACAGCTTGTGAAAGGTTGTGATTTGTTTTATATGATTTGTTTGGCTCCACATACATATTGATATGCTAATGTGTTTCGCCCACAAGCAATGATGGGATCCCGACCTATGGCACACCCGTGGATGGCAGGCCCCCCCCATGTCAGGGCAGCCAGCTCAACGCCACATCATGCGTCACCCGGCATGGAAAGGCTCGGAGCAACAGATTTCCAGGCGCGATTGGAGGGTCCTGACCCAAGCGTCAACTTCACCCTGAATCTCTCTGACTATCTGATGGAGGATTGCCCAGTGCAAATGGGCCGTGAAGAGTGATGCTC
This sequence comes from Amblyraja radiata, assembly GCF_010909765.2. NCBI lineage: Eukaryota > Metazoa > Chordata > Chondrichthyes > Rajiformes > Rajidae > Amblyraja > Amblyraja radiata. The sequence goes on along the minus strand of NC_045962.1, from coordinate 86,261,044 downwards.
TCTCCAACATTCACTATTCTGTTTGCTTGTGCGTTGCACATTTAAGTTTTATTCACATTAAAATTTTATTGTTTGTTTGTACTAAATAAACAAATTAATTCTTATAAAGTCATGGGTCTTTGTCTTTATCGGAGATAACCTCACCCACAACTTGATTATTAAACTTCAGTGTAACCTTTTCGTGTAGTGGAGAAAGCAGTTTGTTAATCATGGCGTTGATCTCTCATATGGAAACCACGTCTAGTTATGGGATGCATCTCACATATAAAATCCTCAATTTATTAGATAAATAAAACACACACAGGCATTGAATTGTAAAGTGTGTCATGAGACGTCATATAAAGCAGACAAACACATTTATCCGCTTTTAAAATGATGGCATTTCAAAGAAAGTGCAATGTGCGATGTGTGAGGTATTATTATCATCACAGTATTACTCATTTCACATACAAAAACCCTCCATTAACCCTCCTTTTATTAGATCAGTTCCTGCAGTGGTGGTCCTCTGTGGTGTGGGATGTTTGCTGTTGATCCTCGCCACATATTGTTCTGCCAGGGTACACTGCCTCGCTCGCTCGGAGTTGTAGTAAGCACAGAGATGGTCCCTCTGCTCCTTTGCTCTTTTGTTGCTGGTGTTTCCTTGCAATGTGCCTAGTGCCACCATCGGTGCAGCCTGTCTTGCTTGCAGCTCTCCATGAACCTGGTGTGACGTCTCCTGTCTGTTTGTCCACCGTGTCACCCTCCACCATGGCTGCTGCTGCACCTTTGCTGCGGATCAGGTTGTGGAGGACACATGCCGCGTAGACAATGGTCTGCACATTCTCGGGCTCCTGCTCCATTGTAGTCAGCAGGAATCTGAATCTGCTAGCAAGGATACCAAAAGCATTTTCCACGACCCTCCTAGCCCTGGACAGCCTGTAATTAAAGATCCTTCGCTCCCTTGACATCTGCCTGTGAGGGTTTGGCTTCATCATCCATGACCTGAGTGCGAAGGCATCATCACCAACCAGTGTGTAGGGGATGTCAGGATTGTCTTCTCCCGGCAGAGGTACTGGATCAGGAAGGCCTGCTCTCCCTTCTTCCAGTGCTTGCCCAAGGGAGGTCTCTCTCCAGATCCCTCCATCTGCGGCACTGCCAGGTGTGCCCACATTCACATACAGGAAGTTGTAGTTTGCATCGACCACAGCTAACAGCACGATGGAATGGAACTTCTTGTAGTTAAAGTACACAGAACCTCCCCTGGGTGGACACCGGATGGCCACATGCTTCCCGTCAACTGCCCCACATGTGTGCAGGAAGTTCCATCTGGTTTGAAATCCGTGCGCCACTCTCCTCCACTCGTCAGGTGTACTAGGGCAGTCAATCATTTCTTCATACGCATTGTTGATGGCATCACAGGTCTCTCGGACGACCTTGCTGATGGTGTTGTGAGCCACACGGAAGATGTACAAGAGGCTCTTGTAGGAATCCCCTGACGCAAGGTAGCGGAGGGTGACGGCTAGGCACAGGCCTGGTTCAGGTGACTTCCGCATGCCGGTGTCCGTTTTCTGCAGAAGAGGTCCGACTCGTGTCTTTAGCTCCTGAAACAGGTCAGGGGGTAACCTGGTGAAATGTCTAAAGGCAGCCTCATCTTTCTGCTGCAGATCCGTCACCATGTTCTCATACTGGCCCAAAGTGGGTCTCATCCGGAACAAAGACCTCGTCCACACAGACCTCTTCCTGGGTTTCTTGATAGCTTTCCTTGTTGAACTCCTGCCCAGCTGACCTGTCAGCATGAGGGCTGCTGCTAACAGAAGTCTCTCTTGCTGTTGCAGCAATGCAATCTGTATCTCTTCCATGATGAGCCTGCAAACCCCCGTTTATATGAGTAAAAATGACGTCACGCGCGACCTTCCCGCGGACTTCGCTCGAACTTCACGTCAACTCGCTCGGGGATCACTCGACCTCCGTGCGACCCCCGCTTCCGGTTTTGTCGAGCTAGCTGCATGCAGTCGCATGCTGGTGGGACAGGCCCTTCAGTTTTTCGGAGCACCGCGCGATGTCGGGACCAGCCCCGCACAACTCCATACGGCTCCGGCGATCGAAGTGGGACCGGCCCCGCGAGGCTGTACGGCTCAAACGACCACATTAGGTCGCGCTCGCCGCATGCAGTTGCATGCTCGTGGGACAGGCCCTTTACTCCAGGCCACAGGCCACAGGTGCTGCTGTTGCTGGTGTTGACTCTGGCCCAGGCTATGCACAGGACACTGCTGCCTCAAGTGTGATGAAGAAGTTCAGGAGACCTGTTACACCACCGTATGACTTCAGCAGGGAACAAGAGGGGGAGCTGGTAGATTGGTATCGGGCAAACCCTGAGCCACAAATCGATCTCAGTATCAAAATCTTCTTCTTGCGTATGGCGTGCACATCCTAAAGCTGTAGTACAACTTGTTCCATTTGATCTTATTTGATTGTGCACGCCGGGTTGATTGCATTCGTCGAAACGAGCCGGACCACGTGAAGGTTGCAATCTCCCACCCCTGTAACATAATCCACAAATATCCACTCTCAAGATAATCAAATACATTATTTTTTCCACAATCATGTTATAAGAACATCTAAATAATCTATATTTTGTGTTATTGTCTATCCATGATCATTATTTTCATACTAAATACCTGACTAAAAATTTCCACAGCACATCATTTTTAGTCAGATATTTAGTTTGAAAATATTAGAAACATAGAAACATAGAAAATTTAGCATATTGATCATGGATAGACAATTGCACAAAACATAGATAATTTAGATGTTCTTATGACATGGTCGTGCAAAAAAATAATGATTTTGATTATCTTGAGAGTGGATGTTTGTGGATTTTGAACACATGTCTGTGTGAAACGGCCCTTGCTGCTGCAGTGTAATAAACCAACAGAGTAAAATTTATGGGAATTAAACATTCAATTCCTTTGATTTGCATAGAAATTCATGATAAAGTGAGATTTAAAAATCATGTTATATTGTGATTTTTTGTGTGAATGGGATCAGTTTGTTATTTGGATACTTTGGCTATTTAAACATTCATTTTTAGCCTTTTCTTAAGTATGGGATAGATGTTTAGATCTAGAAATATAGAAACAGAAAATAGGTGCAGGAGTAGAGGCCATTCGGCCCTTCGAGCCTGCGCCGCCATTCAATATGATCATGGCTGATCATCCAACTCAGTATCCTGTACCTGCCTTCTCTCCATACCCCCTGATCCCTTTAGCCACAAGGGCCACATCTAAGTCCCTCTTAAATATAGCCAACGAACTGGCCTCAACTACTTTCTGTGGCAGAGAATTCCACAGATTCACCACTCTCTTTGTGAAAAAAAAAATTCTCATCTCGGTCCTAAAAATCCCCCTTATCCTTAAACTGTGACCCCTTGTTCTGGACTTCCCCTACATCAGGAACAATCTTCTTGCATCTAGCCTGTCCAACCCCTTAAGAATTTTGTAAGTTTCTATAAGAACTTCTTTAATCTCCTAAATTCCAGCGATTACAAGCCGAGTCTATCCAGTCTTTCTTCATATGAAAGTCCTACCATCCCAGGAATCAGTCTGGTGAACCTTCTCTGTACTCCCTCTATGGCAAGAATGTCTTTCCTCAGATTAGGAGACCAAAACTGTACGCAATATTCCAGCTGTGGTCTCACCAAGACCCTGTACAACTGCAGTAGAACCTTCCTGCTCCTATACTCAAATCCTTTTGCTATGAATGCTAACATACCATTCGCTTTCTTCACTGCCTGCTGCACCTGCATGCCTACTTTCAATGACTGGTGTACCATGTTAGATCTTATACATGTATACCTCATTTGGTAAAGGTCTGGCTGAAACTCGGAAATGGTTGAGTTCACATTACTCTTTGCCGGATGCCGAAGGGTGTTCAATTGGTGCTGTTACCTTAAAGGTGAAGAGTCTCATTTCCCGGACTTTGCTTAAGTTTAAAAAACTCAGCAGTCCCAAGGAACTTGGAGCATTTACGGAAATTTGTAATGAAACGTTTAAATTTCCAGAAGGCAGTCAACGCATTTCTTTACATGACATTCCACCGCCTGGTGCTCAAGATCCTGAATCCTTGACCCCTGCCGAAATCCAAGTGCCCATATTTCAAGACACAATATGTACCAGAGAAGGTACACAAAAATGCTGGAGAGACTCAGCGGGTGCAGCAGCATCTATGGAGCGAAGGAAATAGGTGACGTTTCGGGCTTGATGTACCAGACAACTTCTAAGTCTTACACCAAGGGAACAGAAAATAAAAAAAAGACTAAACTTTCTGTCTACATCCATTGCCGCTCTTACACTAAAGTATCGCACAAGGATCAGTGAACTTAGGGCTCAGTTGAAAACTCCAAAACGTGTCGTTAATCAAGCCTTAAAGAGAAAGCAAAACCAAATAGATACGAAGGACAGAAAGATTCAGGAACTCAAAGCCAAATTACGTGGGAATACTTTGGCACGAGAGCTTGCTGAAACAAAGGCAGAGTTTTTGAAACTTCAGAAAGCACACAGTCAATTGCTCAAGTTTCGTGGCAGTGAGAAAAAGGGGGAAACTGTTTCAATTCACCAGTACAGGAAAGTTCAGGAAAAACTAAAGGACAGGCAAGAGGAGGTGAGACGCCTCGAATTGGACAATCTTGTCCTCAAAGAAGCAATAGAAACTCTGGAGGCTGCCTGTATTGTCAAGTCAAATGTGGACCAGAAGACTTACTCCTCCACAACAAGGATGCATGTGTTTGACGGTGCATCGTAAACAAAACACCCGCAGCAAACGTTCCAATCCTGATGAGCCAGTTCCACAAGCAGAGTGGACTTGATCTGGATCGTGTTCCTCCACGCAGTGCAGTTGAACTCGGCATTCACAGCGATTATCTGAATTTGGACTACTCCAAATGTGATGATCTACAGGACATTCTTAATGGGAAAGTAGTGGGCAGAAAAGCATGTCATGCGTGGTTTGAAGAGCAAAAACCTATAGTTTACAATGCCAAAATTGAAAAGTTGAGGAAAAACAAGTTGTACAGTGTTGCTTATTGTTTGCAATCTGAGGAGTATGATGATGCTACTAATTACAATATGCCAATGTACCAGCTGGCAACTGATTTTCTCCATAAAGACTTGGTCTATTATTAGAAATTGTCATTTCTTTACCTGTCTGTTACGTACTTATAGCATATAACTAGACTAAGTGGGACCCGTTGGGTCCCAGCATCAAGCGGGAGGGCTGGTCCCCCAAAGCAATATTCCACCTCTCCACCAATTCCAATATTGGTGACCAGTGGGGTGACAATGTTATTCTCAGACTGAGAGACGTGACCCTCTCGCTTCCCCCATCTTGCGGAGACTGACTGAGGCACTCAACACTTCCGGGGGGGGGAGGGGGGGGTGGTGATAGCCTCTCTGGAAGGGGCGTGGCCTTCAGGAGAGAGAATCTCAACATTTTTTAAACACTAATAACTCTTTTATTTTTCATCGATGGGAAAAATCCCCTTGTCCTGCGCAGCGGAGGGGTACTCTGAGTAAGATGGCCAAAAATCACAGCCGTACGTGGCAGCGTTTTTTCTAAAATCAATATACAGAACAACAAGAAGTGGTCAAGATCAGACTTTTAGTAATATAGATACAATAATATTATTCTGTGAATATCGTATTTTTGAATTTTCAAGGCAGTCTGGGTGTTTATTACTATTTCCGTCACAAAGGTTAATTTTATAATTAACTACAATTAGGTAACTAACTAATTATATGCTTTAATTTCAGGTCATCCAAGTAAGATGTGTCATATTCGTTTCAGAATGCTTCAATCTTTCATAACTGAAAATTTCATTCATTTTTTAAAAGAAAGTTATGGGCTTTTATGTCAATTGACTGTCCTCAATCACAGCTTTTGTGTTTAGTCAATGGAAAAGCAATAGGTAACAAGATGTCCGAGTATGAAAATGGTCATAACTTTTTTTAATACTGAAGATATAGTGAATTAGGTATCAAATTAAAGTTATTTTTATGCTTTATCTGATGGGATAAATTTCAGGCTTGATTTTTAACATCTCAAAATTTTGTAACATCCCTACAATAGACAATAGGTGCAGGAGTCGGCCATTCGACCCTTCAAGCTAGCACCGCCATTCAATGTAATCATGGCTGATCATCCACAATCAGTACCCCGTTCCTGCCTTCTCCCCATATCCCCTGACTCCGCTATCTTTAAGAGCTCTGTCAAGCTCTCTCTTGAAAGTATCCATAGAACCGGCCTCCACCGCCCTCTGAGGCAGAGAATTCCACAGACTCACCACTCTCTGTGCGAAAAAGTGGTTCTGGACTCCCCCAACATCGGGAACATGTTTCCTGCCTCTAGCATGTCCAAACCCTTAATAATCTTACATGTTTCAATAAGATACCCTCTCATCCTTCTAAATTCCAGAGTATACAAGCCCAGCCGCTCCATTCTCTCAGCATATGACAGTCCTGCCATCCCGGGAATTAACCTTGTAAACCTACGCTGCACTCCCTCAATGGCAAGAATGTCCTTCCTCAAATTAGGGGACCAAAACTGCACACAATACTCCAGGTTTCCTCCTACACTCCAAAGACGTGCAGGCTTGCGGGTTAACGGGCTTCTGTAAATTGTCCCGCATGTGCCGGCTGCGATAGGTGACCCAGGGCACAAAGGTGGATGGGTGAGAAGGGGATCGTCGGTTCACCATGATGATAGGGTATGGTATGATTTGCCTACATAGCACGCAAACTGATTTTTTCACTGTGTGTCTCAGTACACATGGCAATAATAAAAGGTGGTGAATCTGTGGGATTCATTGCCACAGACGGCTGTGGTGGCCAAATCAAATGGATATTTTTAAGGCGGAGAGTGGCAGATTCTTGATCAGTAAGTCACGGTTACGCTAGAGTTGCTGCCTTATAGCGAATGCAGCGCCGGAGACCCGGGTTCGATCCTGACCACGAGTGCTGTCTGTATGGAGTTTGTACGTTCTCCCCGTGAGCTGCGTGGATTTCCTCTGTGGTCTTTAGTTTCATCTCACACTAACGTACAGTGTGAGACGTAACTTTCCAAAAACGTACAGGTTTGTTGGCTTGGCAAAATTGTGAATTGTCGCTGGTGTGTCTAGGGCAGTGTTAGCGTGCGGGGATCACTGGTCAGCGCGATCTCGGTGGGCCAAAGGGCTGTTTCCGCGCTGTATTCAGGCTCTGACTTTCCTTCCATCGAGGGGATTTATCGCAGTCGCTGCCTCAAAAAGACTGGCAGTATCATCAAAGACCCACACCATCCTGGCCACACACTCATCTCCCTGCTACCTTCAGGTAGAAGGTGCAGGAGCCTGAAGACTGCAACAACCAGGTTCAGGAATAGCTACTTCCCCACAGCCTTCAGGCTATTAAACCTGGCTCGGACAAAACTCTGATTATTAATAACCCATTATCTGTTATTTGCACTTTATCAGTTTATTTATCCATGTGTGTATATATTTATATAATGGTATATGGACACACTGATCTGTTTTGTAGTAAATGCCTACTATGTTCTGTGTGCTGAAGTAAAGCAAGAATTTCATTGTCCTATACAGTAGCAATGTTACAAAATTTTGAGATTTTTAAAATCAAGTCTGCAATTTATCCCATCAGATAAAGAATAAAAAGAAGTTTAATTTGACACCTAATTCACTTTCATATCTTCAGTATTAAAAAAGTTATGGCCATTTTCATACTCGGAAATTGGCATCTTGTTTTGAATTGCTTTTTCATTGCCTTAACACAAAAGCTGTGATCGAGAACATTTAAAAGCCCATAACTTTCTTAAAATTTAAGAGAACTGAAAGAAATGTTCAGTTATTTTAGATTGAAGCATTCTGAAACAAATATGAAACAATCTTACTTAGATGACTTGAAATTAAAGCATATAATTAGTTAGTTACCTAATTGTAGCTAATTACAAAATTCAATTTCTAGATCTAAACATCTATCCATTTCTTTAGAATAGATTAACATTTTTAAATAGCCTAAATGTCCAAATAACATTCACACAAGAATTCAGAATATAACATAATTTTAAAATCTCATTGTCATGGGTTTATAGGCCAAATGGAAGGAATTTAATGTTTAATACCTGTAAATTAATGGCCATTTAAATCAGCTTGCGAGTGGAATTTTCTGGAACGGGACCATTTGGAACGTTGCGGTTGCGGTGAATTTAAACCCCATATTGGCATGAAAAACACTGCCGGTTCGTTCGGGGACTAAATCACCGTTTCGCAACTTAAAATGTGAATTAAATACATCTTAAGAAACACTTTTATACATAAAAATAAACTACTTTCTTTTACCTGTCCCCTACATAAAATCTGGCCCCGTTGTTGGCATTGACGGCTTCAGAAGTTGATTTTAAAATCACTCCAGCGATTAACTTGTCAGGCGAATTTTTAAAAAAACCACACAGAATGGCCGTTGGAACGATTCTTTAGCAACATCTTGCACTCGGGAAAAAAACCCCGTTTTAACCCCGCCCCCCCCAAACGCGCCAAAATCGCGCACATGGCCAGTGGCAGAATTGCAGCGCCGCTGAAGGTAAGTATTGTAACATACCTATATACAGGGACACATGATAATAAACTCACTTGAGTCTGAAGAAGGGTTTCGGCCCGAAACGTTACCTATTTCCTTCGCTCCATAGATGCTGCTGCACCCACTGAGTTTCTCCAGCTTTTTTGTGTACCTTCGATTTTCCAGCATCTGCAGTTCCTTCTTGAAAACTCACTTGACTTGAACCAAACAATGTAATTTCCAGTCAAGCTCTCACCCCGTTAAGAGTTTTCTTTGCTTAGATTGAAAATCCTGGTTCTTGACTCAATTTACAACTTTAATATAAAATGTAATAATATTTTGGTTACTCTTTCCATGAAGTCTCATTGCAAAAATATTACTAACCCTCTCCTTTGATGCTGTAATGGCGCAGTATCCAATTACTTACTGGAGGTGGCGCTGCAACGGTGTTATTGCCAGGCAACGGAGTAATGATGGTGTAGTGCTCCATTACTGCCAGAGGCGGCGCTATAACAGCAGGTGTACTACCTCATTACTGCCAACAGGGGGGCAGTGCAAGGACAGGTGTGACCCTATGCATGGACACAAAGTGTTGGAGTAACTCAGCGGGACAGGCAACATCTTTGGAGAGAAGGAATGGGTGACGTTTCGGGTCGAGACCCTACTTCAGACTGGTTAGGGTTAAGGGAAACAAGAGATATAGACGGCGATGAGGGGAGATAAAGAACAATGAATTAAAGATATTTTTAAAAGTAACGATGATAGAGGAAACAGGCCATTGTTAGCTGTTTGTTGGATGAAAACAAGAAGCTGATGCGACTTGGGTGGGGAAGGGTAGAGAGAAAGGGAATGCCGAGGCTACCTGAAGTTAGAGAAATCAATTTTCATACCACTGGGCTGTATGCTGCCCAAGTGGAGTAACTGAGCAGGTACACAAAAATGCTGGAAAAACTCAGCGGTTGCAGCAGCATCTATGGAGCGAAGGAAATAGTCAATGTTTCGGGCCGAAACCCTTCTTCAGACTCAGTCTGAAGAAGGGTTTCAGCCCGAAACGTTGCCTATTTCCAATGAAATTTTCAGTTATGGAAGATTGAAGCATTCTGAAACGAATATGACACATCTTACTTGGATGACTGCGTCTGAAGAAGGGTTTCGGCCCGAAACGTTGCCTATTTCCTTCGCTTCATAGATGCTGCTGCACCCACTGAGTTTCTCCAGCATTTTTGTCTATCTTCGATTTTCCAGCATCTGCAGTTCCTTCTTAAATACTTGGAGTAACTCAGCAGGTCAGGCAACATCTGTGGAAAAAACGAATAGGTGACATTTCGGGTCGAGACCCTTCTTCCGACTGAGAGTCAGGGGAGAGGCTGTGGAGGCCAAGTCAATGGATATTTTTACAGCAGATAGATAGATTCTTGATTAGTATGGGTGTCAGAGGCAATGGGGAGAAGGTAGGAGAATGGAGTTAGGAAGGAGATATAGATCAGCTATGATTGAAGGGCAGAATAGACGATGGGCCGAATGGCCTAATTCTGCTCCTATCACATGAGAGGGAAACTAGTGGTATGAAGAGGTACATAGAGCAAATGGATGAAAGGTATGCAAAAGGAGCTCAAAGCCATCAATGATGATCAAGGAAAGGTGGAGCCCACAATGGTCCATTGTTGGCTGTAGAGAAGGTGATAACGAGGGGGTACAAACTAAGTAGGGCAACTAGTGTGGGGAAGGGACGGAGAGAGAGGGGATGCAAGGGTTTCTTGAAGTTAGAAAAATCAATATTCATACCTACTGGATAGACACAAAATGCCAGAGTAACTCAGCATGATAGGCAGCATCTCTGGAGGGAAGGAATGGGTGAAGTTTCGGGTCGAGACCTTTCTTCAGAATAGTCAGGGGAAAGTGAAACGAGAGATATAGATGATGATATAGTGAGATAAAGAACAATGAATGAAAGATGAGAAAGGAAACGATGAGAAAGGAAACAGCCCAACGTTGGTTGTTTGTTGCCCTGGGTTGGAAGCTGCCCAAGGTAGGCACAAAATGCTGGAGTAACTCAGCGGGACAGGCAGCCTCTCTGGAGAGAAGGAATGGGCAACGATTCGGGTCGAGACCCTTCAGACTGATGTCGGGGGAGGGGGCGGTACAGAGATAGAATGTAGTCAGAGACAGTAAGACTGGTGGGACAACAGGGAAGGGAGAGGGGATGGAGAGAGAGAGAAAGCAAGGGTTACTTGAAGTTAGAGAAGTCAATGTTCATCCCGGGGTGGGGTGTAAGCTGCCCAAGTGAAATATGAGATGCTGTTCCTCCAGTTTGTGCTGGTCCCCACTCTGACAATGGAGGAGGCCCAGGACTGGAAGGTCAGCGTTGGAATGGGGAGGGGGAGTTAAAGTATTTAGCATGTTCAAGAAGGAACTGCAGATGCTGGAAAATCGAAGGTAGACAAAAGTGCTGGAGAAACTCAGCGGGTTCGGCAGCATCTATGGAGCGAAGGAAATAGGCAACGTTTCGGGCCGAAACCCTTCTTCAGACTGGTGCAGGGTGGGGGGGGGGCAGAGGGGAAAGAAGAAAGGAAGAGGTGGAGCCAAAGGGCTGAGGGGAGCTGGGAAGGGGAGGAGCCAGCAAGGGCTACCGGAAATTGGAAAAGTCAATGTTCAAGCCGCTAGGGTGCAGACTGCCCAAGCGGAATATGAGGCGCTGCTCCTCCAATTTCCGGTGGTGCTCACTCTGGCCATGGAGGAGGCCCAGGACAGAAAGGTCGGATGCGGAATGGGAGGGGGAGTTGAAGTGCTGAGCCACAGGGAGATCAGGTTGGTTAACGCGGACCGAGCGGAGGTGTTCGGCGAAACGATCACCAAGCCTGCGCTTGGTCTCACCGATGTAGAGCAGCTGACATCTAGAGCAGCGGATGCAATAGATGAGGTTGGAGGAGATGCAGGTGAACCTCTGTCGCACCTGGAACGACTGCTTGGGTCCTTGAATGGAGTCGAAGGGGGAGGTAAAGCGACAGGTGGAGCAGGGAGGTTCTACTGCAGTTGTACAGGGTCTTGGTGAGACCGCACCTGGAGTATTGCGTACAGTTTTTGTCTCCTAATCTGAGGAAAGACATTCTTGCCATAGAGGGAGTGCAGAGAAGGTTCACCAGACTGATTCCTGGGATGTCAGGACTTTCATATGAAGAAAGACTGGATAGACTCGGCTTGTATTCGCTAGAATTTATAGGATTGAGGGGGGATCTTATAGAAACTTACAACATTCTTAAGGGGTTGGACAGGCTAGATGCAGGAAGATTGTTCCCGATGTTGGGGAAGTCCAGAACAAGGGGTCACAGTTTAAGGAGAAGTGGGAAATCTTTTAGGACCGAGATGAGAAAAACATTTTTCACACAGAGAGTGGTGAATCTGTGGAACTCTCTGCCACAGAAGGTAGTTGAGGCCAGTTCATTGGCTATATTTAAGAGGGAGTTAGATGTGGCCCTTGTGGCTAAAGGGATCAGGGGGTATGGAGAGAAGGCAGGTACAGGATACTGAGTTGGATGATCAGCCATGATCATATTGAATGGCGGTGCAGGCTCGAAGGGCCGAATGGCCTACTCCTACACCTATTTTCTATGTTTCTATGTTTCTACAGTAAGTGTAGCATCTCCTGTAGTTATTTAGCAAGTATTTAGCAACCAGGAAATCACGTAGGTCTAGATGGACTGAGCCAAGGTGTACAGCTTGATCTCTCTGATACATAGGAGTCCACTTGCTGTGCCCCATTACCGCCATGGGGCGGCGCTGTAAAGGCAGGTGCAGTACCCCATCACTGCCAGTGGCGGTGCTACGATGGACCGATCTAGTTGCCACCTCAACAATTTGGTGTCTGCCGCCGTCGTGTGGCCGGAGCCAGTACTGCGGCTCGGGAACAAGAACTCAGTGGGCCAGGCAGCATCTGTGGAGGCAAGTAGTGCCTCCACTACAAGGATATAGTACTCCATTTCAGTGTAGTTTAATGTCACGTGTACCGAGGTACAGTGAAAAGCTTTTGTTCCATGCCAACCAGTCAGCGGAAAGACAATACATGATTACAATCGAGTTATTTACAGTGTATAGATACATACGATACAATACGATCGGACTTTATTTATCCCAGGAGAGAAACTGGTCTGGCAACTGTCATGAAACACAACCAGATACACGAACATTAAATTAAAGTGACAAGTGGAAAGTCCAAGATTGGGCAAAGATTGGGGTGGAGAGTCAGTCTACCCCACGACAGAAGGGGGAGGAGTTGTACAGTTTGATAGCCACAGGGAAGAAGGATCTCCTGTGGCATTCTGTGCTGCATCTTGGTGGTGCTCCTCAGGTTGTCCAGTGTGTCACGGAGGGGGTGAGCTGTATTGTCCAGGATGCTCCGCAGTTTGATGAGCATCCTCCCCTCCAAGACCAACCTCCCGTGGATCCAACTCCAACTCCAACTCCAGGACAGAGCCGGCCTTCCCGATGAGTTTGTTGATCCTGTTGGCGTCCGCGGCCTTCGCCCTGCTGCCCCAAAGGCACTTCATTTCAGTTTAGTTTACTGTCACATGTACCGAGGTACAGTGAAAAGCTTCTGCTGCGTGCGCATGATCACAATCGAGCCATTTACAGTGCATAGATACATGATAAGGGAATAACGTTTAGAGCAACGTAAAGCCAGCAAAGTCTGATCAAAGATGAATGAATGAATAAGTTTATTGGCTAAGTATTCACATACAAGGAATTTGCCTTGGTGCACCGCACGCAAGTGACAACGACATACAATGACAGATAGGAATGGCCTACTCCTGCACCTATTTTTTATGATTCTATGATACAACTGAGTGAATTCACCTCCACCATCTTGTCAATATTCTACATCCCATCTTAAGCCAACGCCAAGATGCCAACGGACGAATTATACTTGGTCATCAACTCTCTACATCAAAAGTCAAAGTCAAAGTATCCTTTATTGTCATTCAGACATTTCGGTCTGAACGGAATGTTGTTGCCTTGCAGTCATACATATAATAAAATAACAAAACGCACAATAAACACAAATTTAACATCCACCACAGTGAGTTCACCAGGCACCTCCTCACTGTGATGGAAGGCAAAAGTCTTAAAGTCTTTGTCTTTTCCCTCCTTGCTCTCCCTCTGCACTGAGGTGATCCAGGCTTCCGATGTTGTGACCCCACCGGGTGATGGTAAGTGCCGCGGCTCAACCGTGCTCCGCGAACGGGCTGGTTCAAACTCCGTGGCCCGGGGTGGTCGAAGCTGCCTAAGCTGCCGCCCTCCAGTCCAGCGGACGAAGCTGTTGTTGCGGGAGCTCCGGAAAAAACAGGTCACCAACCTGTGACCTGCGAGCTCCCGACGATGTCGTCCACGGGCCCGCGGCCGAACCTCCGAAGTCGGGCCGCCGCCACCTCAGCTCCGAGTCGGGCCGCCGCCGAAAGCCGGAACGCCGCCTCAGCCCCGAGTCGGGCCGCTGAAAGCCGGAACGCCGCCTCAGCTCTGAGTTGCGCCGCAGCGCCGCCTCAGCTCCGAAGTCGGCCAGCCTTGCGCTGGTAAGTCCTGGCTGGCTCTGCCTCCGGAGCCTCGAGGTCGGTCCCAGTTGGAGGCCGCAAGCTCTGCCATTAGGCCTCAGCGCAGATGGAGACAGAGACGGGGGGTACGACAAGAAGAGTCACACCCCACCGAAGGAAGAGACAAAAACAAGTTTCTCCTCCCCCACACACATACACAACCTAATAACTCAAATTAACTAACTAAAACAGAAAACAGGACAAGAAAAGACCAAAAAAAGAATGAATGGACGGACTGCAGGCGAGCCGCAGCTGCTAAGGCAAAGCTGCCACTTCCGGAAGACGCTGAGGTCCTGCGGTATCGTTGCCAGTGACTTACTAGTTCATAAGTCATAGGAGCAGAATTAGGGTCATTTGGCCCATTGAGGCCCATATCTGAGGAAGGATGTGCTGGCTCTGGAGAGGGTCCAGAGGAGGTTTACAAGAATGATTCCAAGAATCATTAGCATTTGATGAGCGTTCGACGGCACTGGGCCTGTGCTCGCTGGAGTTTAGAAGGATGAGGGGTGACCTCATTGAAACTTACAGAATAATGAAAGGCCTGGATAGAGTGGATGTGGAGAGGATGTTTCCACTGGTGGGAGAGTCCAGGACGAACAGACGATAGGTGCAGGAGTAGGCCATTCGGCCCTCCGAGCCAGCACAGCCATTCAATGTGATCATGGCTGATCATCCCCAATCAGTACCCCATTCCTGCCTTCTCCCCATATCCCCTGACTCCGCTATCTTTAAGAGCCCTGTCTAGCTCTCTCTCTTGAAAGTATCCAGAGAACCCACCTCCACTGCCCTCTGAGGCAGAGAGGTCATGGCCTCAGAATTAAAGGGCGCTCTTTTAGAAAGGAGGTGAAGAGGAACTTCTTTAGTCAGATGGTAGTTAATCTGTGGAACTCATTGCCACAGAGGGCTGTGGTGGCCAAGTCAGTGGATATTTTTAAGGCAGAGATACACAAACTCTTGATTAGAACGGGTGTCAAGGGTTATGGGGAGAAGGCAGGAAAATGGGATTAGGAGGCAGAGATCAGCCATGATTGAATGGCAGAGTAGACTCGATGGGCCGAATGGCCTAATTCTACTCCTATAACTTGTGAGTCTACTCTGCCATTCAATTCCAGTATGGCTGATCTATCTCTCCCTCTCAACCCCATTCTCCTGCCTTCACCCCATAACCCCCTAACACCCGTACTAAACTAGAATATGTCTATCTCTGCTTTAAAATTACCCACTGACTTGTGGCCTCCACAGCCGTCTGTGGCAATGAATTCCACAGATTCACCACCCTCTGACTAAAGAAATTCCACCTCATCTCCTTCCTGAAGGAACATCCTTTAATTCTGAGGCTGTGCCCGCTGGTCCTAGACTCTCCCCCTGGTGGAAACATCCTCTCCACATCCACTCTATCCAGGGCTTTCACTAGTCGGTAAAGGGCTTGTCCCACTTTGGCCGTCGGTTACGCGACCGGCCAGTGGCGCGCGAAGATTTAGTGCAGGAAGAAGTCCACGCCACTCCATGCGCCCATCCCGCGCTACCCACATGCTACCCACACGCTACCCACACGCTAGCAGGTCGCGTAAATGGCGCGCGAATGACGGCCAAGTGGGACAGACCTTTAAGTTTCGATGAAGTCTCCCCTCATCCTTCTAAATCCCAGCGGGTACAAGCCCAGTGAAGTCCAACGCTCATCATAGGGTAAGGTGATAAGGATAGAAGAGGTGTGGACTGTGAAGCCAGAGGAAGGAATGTGGGTGGAAGAGGTGGGGGAGAAATGGGTGTGAGTCCATGCGGGGTCAAGGAATGAGGGGAGGGGTGGAAAGAAGGTTGTTTGTCGGTTCTTGGACATCCCAAACAAACTCAGCTGAGAGAATGGAGCGGCTGGGCTTGTACACTCTGGAGTTTAAAAGGATGAGAGGGCATCTTATTGAAACATAAGATTGTTAAGGGTTTGGACACGCTAGAGGCAGGAAACATGTTCCCGATGTTGGGGGAGTCCAGAACCAGGGACCGCACAGTTTAAGAATAAGGGGTAAGCCATTTAGAACGGAGACGAGGAAACACTTTTTCACACAGAGTTGTGAGTCTGTGGAATTCTCTGCCTCAGAGGGCGGTGGAGGCCGGTTCTCTGGATACTTTCAAGAGAGAGCTAGATAGGGCTCTTAAAGATAGCGGAGTCAGGGGATATGGGGAGAAGGTAGGAATGGGGTACTGATTGGGGATGATCAGCCACGATCACATTGAATGGCGGTGCTGGCTCGAAGGGCCAAATGGCCTACTCCCGCACCTACCTTACCACCCCCTCCCCGGGCACTTTCCGTTGCAACCGCAAGAGATGCAACAGCTGTCCCTTTACCTCCCCCCTCGACTCCATTCAAGGACCCAAGCAGTCGTTCCAGGTGCGACAGAGGTTCACCTGTATCTCCGCCAACCTCATCTATTGCATCCGCTGCTCTAGATGTCAGCTGATCTACATCGGTGAGACCAAGCGGAGGTTGGGCGATCGTTTCGCCGAACACCTCCGCTCGTTCTGCAATAACCAACCTGACGTCCCGGTGGCTCAGCACTTCAACTCCCCCTCCCATTCCCAATCCGACCTCTCTGCCCTGGGTCTCCTCCATGGCCAGAGTGAGCACCACCGGAAATTGGAGGAACAGCACCTCATATTCCGCCTGGGCAGTCTGCATCCTGCGGACATGAACATTGAATTCTCCCAATTTTGTTAGCCCTTGCTGTCTCCTCCCCTTCCTCAGCCCTCGGGCTCCTCCTCCTCCTTTTTCCTTCCTTCTCCCCGCCACCCCCTATCAGTCTGAAGAAGGGTTTCGGCCGGAAACGTTGCCTATTTACTTCGCTCCTTAGATGCTGCTGCACCCGCTGAGTTTCTCCAGCATTTTTGTCTACCGTCTATTGTCTATTGTCAGCCACCAGAGGGCAGTGAAGGCTCACATCAAAGGCGTATTCAACTGCAGAGACTATTGCAGTTGTGAAATGATTTAGCTTAGTCTAGAGACACAGTGTGGAAAATAGGCTCTTTAGCCCACCGAGTCCACACCGACCAGCGATCACCCGTACAATAGTTCTATGTTATCCAACCATCTCATCCACTCCCAAGGTACTAGGAACAATTTACAGAGACCAATTAATTTACAAACCCGAAAGAATGCTTTATTGAGTCATAGAGTGATACAGTGTGGAAACAGGCCCTTCGGCCCAACTCGCCCACACCGGCCAACAATGTCCCAGCTACACGAGTCCCCATTTGCCTGCGCTTGGTCCATATCCCTCCAAACCTGTCCTATCCATGTACCTCTCCAACTGCTTCTTGGGATAGTCCCAGCCTCAACTACCTCCTCTGGCAGCTTGTTCCATACACCCATCACCCTCTGTGTGAAAAAGTTACCCCTCGGATTCCTATTAAATCTTTTTCCCTTCACCTTGAACCTATGTCCTCTGGTCCTCGATTCCCCTACTCTGGGCAAAAGACTCCACCACCCTCTGTATGAAAAGATTACGGACAATAGGTGCAGGAGTAGGCCATTCGGCCCTTCGAGCCAGCACCGCCATTCAATGTGATCATGGCTGATCATCCCCAATCAGTACCCCTTTCCTGCCTTCTCCCCATATCCCCTGACTCCGCTATCTTTAAGAGCCCTATCTAGCTCTCTCTTGAAAGTATCCAGAGAACCGGCCTCCACCTTCATTTGTACAGGATAGGGTGGCACAACAGTAGTGTTGCTGCCTTGCAGCGCTGGAGACCTAGGTTCGATCCTGAAAGGGTGTTTGGCTGTAGGGGTTTTGTATGTCTCCCCATGACCTGTGAGGCTTTTCAGAGCTTCGGTTTCCTCCCACACTCCAAAGATGTACAGGCTTGTAGGCTAATTGGCTTGGTTGTCCCTAGTGTGTGTTGGATAGAGTTAGTGTGCGGGGATCGCTGGTCAGCACGGACGGACTCAGCTGGCCAAGGGGCCTGTTTCCACACTATCTCTAAACTCAACAATGGAGCCATCCATAGCATACAGATACAGGATAAAGGGAATAATGTTCAGTGCAAGATAAATGGCACAATTTGTAATTATGTATTACGTAGAAACATAGAAAATAGATGCGGAGAAGGTCATTTGGCCCTTCGAGCCAGCACCACCATTCATTGTGATCATGGCTGCTCGGCACAATCAGTAACCCGTCCCATACCACTCGATTCCGCTAGCCCCTTCATCCAGTGACTTGGCCTCCACTGCCCCCTGTGGCAGAGAATTCCACAAATTCACAACTCTCCGGGTGGAAAAAAATCCAGTCTTTCTGCTGACTGGATAGCACGCAACAAAAGCTTTCACTCAACCTCTGTACACGTGACAATAAACTAAACTAAAGTCTGATTGAACCGTCTCTGTTTGTGTACCGCCATCCGCATTTCAAGCTGCAAGTGTATAAATTCCTGTGGAATTTTATTGCAAAATCCTCTTCAATTACTTGCCCGCACCCTGTCCACCTTTCCTTATTCGGTCAAAACTTGCAGATTTGATTAGCTTTGGGATTCCTATCCCCCTGTTCTGCAGTAGAACAATGTGTTTCTCTCTCCTCCCCAGATGGTTGTAGATCTATGCTGGCCCTTGCCCCATTCAACTCATTTGCCTCTCGTCCAAGGACTTGGTGTGCTTTCGTGGTAGTGCCTGGTCGTCTGAACTGTTCGCAGATTAATTTGCACAATTACTTTTCTTGAGCCCCTTGTCTGTTTCTAAACTACCTCTTCAACGGTAAACGTGTTCGGAAGAATGTCACATAAATAAAACGGGCCTACACTGGCAATCTGCAATGATAACTGACTGTTGGAGCCTCTTTTCTCCAGAATAGACAATAGGTGCAGGAGTAGGCCATTCGGCCCTTCGAGACAGCACCGCCATTCAATAGACAATAGACAATAGGTGCAGGAGTAGAGGCCATTCGGCCCTTCGAGCCTGCACCGCCATTCAATAGACAATAGACAATAGGTGCAGGAGTAGAGGCCATTCGGCCCTTCGAGCCTGCACCGCCATTCAATGTGATCATGGCTGATCATCCCCAATCAGTACCCTGTTCCTGCCTTCTCCCCATATCCCCTGACTCCGCTATTTTTATCCAGTTCTCTCTAGAAAGCATCCAGAGAACCGGCCTCCACCGCCCTATGAGGCAGAGAATTCCACAGACTCACCACTCTTTGTGAGAAAAAGTGTTTCCTCATCTCCGTTCTAAATGGCTTATCCCTTATTCTTAAACTGTGGCCCCTGGTTCTGGACTCCCCCCAACATCGGGAACATGTTTCCTGCCTCTAGCGTGTCCAAGCCCTTAACAATCTCATATGTTTCAATGAGATTCCCTCTCATCCTTCTAAACTCCAGAGTGTACAAGCCCAGCCGCTCCATTCTCTCAGCATATGACAGTCCCGCCATCCCGGGAATTAACCTGGTGAACCTACGCTGGGCTCCCTCAATAGCAAGAATGTCCTTCCTCAAATTAGGGGACCAAAACTGCACACAATACTCCAGGTGTGGTCTCACTAGGGCCCTGTACAACTGCAGAGAACCACGGGAATGAATGAATTGAATTGAATTTCCTTTATTGTCATTCAAACAAGGTTGAACGAGATTTCGTACCATGCAGTCATGACAGAAAAAAGGCAACAGAACACACATTTAACACAATTTAACACAAACATCCATCATAGTGAATCTCCATGCACCTCCACACTGTGATGGTAGGCAAAAAGTCTTATCTCTTCCTTGCTTGTTCTCCCGCTGAGTCGAGGCAATCGAGGCTCTCGATGTTGAAGCTCCTGCCGGATGATGGTAAAACCTGCGACCGATTTTAAGCTCCGCCAACGGGCCGATTAAAACTCCGCGATTCGGGGCGGACGAAGCTGCCGTTGCGGGAGCTCCCGAAAATCGGTCACCAACCAGGGACTTGCGAGCTCCCGATGTTACCGTCCACTGAATGAATACGTTTATTGGCCAAGTATTCACATACAAGGAATTTGCCTTGGTGCTCCGCCCGCAAGTGACAACATGACATACAGTGACAGTTAGGAATGATACATAGAACATTAAACATAAATAATAAAACATTATTGATTGAACATGTGCATTAAATAATATATCAGAGCAAAAGGGGGCAACAGAATTTTTGGTTATTGAGTGGAGCTACTACACGTGGTGGAAAAAAAAAGTTGCGTAGAGCAACTACTCGTGGAATAAAACCTCAAAGATGAGGGGGGGATGGCTTTCAGGCAAGGATTTACCCCAGAGGGCAAATTTCACCTACCTACCCAGGGGGTAAGTTTGTCGATTCTGGATTTGTACATGTTTTTTCTCCTTGACTGTGACTGTGTTCGGTTCTGGTATACCGGTATCTGTTCATCATTAGTTGTTCATAAATAAGTGAGATAGCATTATTATGTGCTATGCTTAAGAAAGAACTGCAGATGCTGGAAAAATGGAAGGTAGACAAAAATGCTGGAGAAACTCAGCGGGTGAGGCAGCATCTATGGAGCGAAGGAATAGGTGACGTTTGGGGTCTCGACCCCAAACGTCACCTATTCCTTCGCTCCATAGATGCTGCCTCACCCGCTGAGTTTCTCCAGCATTTTTGTCAAACATAGAAACATAGAAAATAGGTGCAGGAGTAGGCCATTCGGCCCTTCCAGCCAGCACCGCCATTTAATGTGATCATGGCTGATCATCACCAATCAGTACCCCGTTCCTGCCTTCTCCTCATATCCCCTGACTCCACTATCTTTAAGAGCCCTATCTAGCTCTCTCTTGAAAGTATCCAGAGAACCTGCCTCCACCGCCCTCTGAGGCAGAGAATTCCACAGACTCACAACTCTCTATGAGAAAAAGTGTTTCCTCGTCTCCGTTCTAAATGGCTTACCCCTTATTCTTAAACTGTGGCCCGTGGTTCTGGACTCCCCCAACATCGGGAACATGTTTCCTGCCTCTAGCGTGTCCAAGCCCTTAACAATCTTATACGTTTCAATAAGGTATACAAGCCCAGCTGCTCCATTCTCTCAGCATATGACAGTCCCGCCATCCCGGGAATTAACCTTGTAAACCTACGCTGCACTCCCTCAATAGCAAGAATGTCCTTCCTCAAATTAGGGGACCAAAACTGCACACAATACTCCAGGTGTGGTCTCACTAGGGCTCTGTACAACTGCAGAAGGACCTCTTTGCTCCTATATTCGATTCTTCTTGTTATAAAGGCCAACATGCCATTCGCTTTCTTAACTGCCTGCTGTACCTGCATGCTTACTTTCATAGACTGATGTACAAGGACTCCCAGATCCCGTTGTACTTCCCCTTTTCCCAATTTGACGCCATTTAGATAGTAATCTGCCTTCCTGTTCTTGCTACCAAAGTGGATAACCTCACATTTACCGCATTAAACTTCATCTGCCATGCATCTGCCCACTCACCCAACCTGTCCAAGTCACCCTGCATCCTCATAGCATCCTCCTCACAGTTTACACTGCCACCCAGCTTTGTGTCATCTGCAAATTTGCTAATGTTACTTTGAATCCCTTCATCTAAATCATTGATGTATATTGTAAATAGCTGAGGTCCCAGCACCGAGCCTTGCGGTACCCCACTAGTCACTGCCTGCCATTCTGAAAGGGACCCGTTAATCCCTACTCTTTGTTTCCTGTCTGCCAACCACTTCTCTATCCATGTCAGCACTCTACCCCCAATTATGTGCTGTACTGAGCTGTGTACGTTGTTCAAGTCGTAATGAAGGCTTTCTGCCTTCACGATTTGGCGGCACAGAAGGATAACCTACTTCCCTGTCAAGATTATATAGAAACATAGAAAATAGGTGCAGGAGGAGGCCATTCGGCCCTTCGAGCAAGCACCACCATTCAATATGATCATGGCTGATCATCCAACTCAGTATCCTGTACCTGCCTTCTCTCCATACCCCCTGATCCCTTTAGTCACAAGGGCCACATCTAACTCCCTCTTAAATATAGCAAATGAACTGGCCTCAACTACCTTCTGCGGCAGAGAATTCCAGAGATTCACCACTCTCTGTGTGAAAAAAATTTTCCTCATCTCGGTCCTAAAAGATTTCCCCCTTATCCTTAAACTGTGACCCCTTGTTCTGGACTTCCCCAACATCGGGAACAATCTTCCTGCATCTAGCCTGTCCAACCCCTTAAGAATTTTGTAAGTTTCTATAAGATCCCCCCTCAATCTTCTAAATTCTAGCGAGTACAATCCGAGTCTATCCAGTCTTTCTTCATATGAAAGTCCTGACATCCCAGGAATCAGTCTGGTGAACCTTCTCTGTACTCCCTCTATGGCAAGAATGTCTTTCCTCAGATTAGGAGACCAAAACTGTATGCAATACTCCAGGTGTGGTCTCACCAAGACCCTGTACAACTGCAGTAGAACCTCCCTGCTCCTATACTCAAATCCTTTTGCTATGAATGCTAACATACCATTCGCCTTCTTCACTGCCTGCTGCACCTGCATGCCTACTTTTAATGACTGGTGTACCATGACACCCAGGTCTCGTTGCATCTCCCCCTTTCCTAATCGGCCACCATTCAGATAATAGTCTACTTTCCTGTTTTTGCCACCAAAGTGGATAACCTCACATTTATCCACATTATACTGCATCTGCCATGCATTTGCCCACTCACCCAGCCTATCCAAGTCACCTTGCAGCCTCCTAGCATCCTCCTCACAGCTAACACTGCCCCCCAGCTTCGTGTCATCAGCAAACTTGGAGATGTTGCATTCAATTCCCTCGTCCAAATCATTAATATATATCGTAAATAGCTGGGGTCCCAGCAGTGAGCCTTGCGGTACCCCACTAGTCACTGCCTGCCATTGTGAAAAGGACCCGTTTACTCCTACTCTTTGCTTCCTGTCTGCCAGCCAGTTCTCTATCCACATCAATACTGAACCCCCAATACCGTGTGCTTTAAGTTTGTATACTAATCTCTTATGTGGGACCTTGTCGAAAGCCTTCTGAAAGTCCAGATATAACACATCCACTGGTTCTCCCTTATCCACTCTACTAGTTACATCCTCGAAAAATTCTATAAGATTCGTCAGACATGATTTACCCTTCATAAATCCATGCTGACTTTGTCCAATCATTTCACCACTTTCCAAATGTGCTGCTATCCCATCTTTAATAACTGATTCTAGCAGTTTCCCCACTACCGACGTTAGACTAACTGGTCTGTAATTCCCCGTTTTCTCTCTCCCTCCCTTTTTAAAAAGTGGTGTTACATTAGCTACCCTCCAAACCTCAGGAACTACTCCCGAATCTAAAGAGTTTTGAAAAATTATCACTAATGCATCCACTATTTCTGGGGCTACTTCCTTAAGTACTCTGGGATGCAGCCTATCTGGCCCTGGGGATTTATCGACCTTTAATCCATTCAATTCACCTAACACCACTTCCCGGGTAACCTGGATTTCACTCAGTTCCTCCATCTCATTTGAACCCCGGTCCCCTGCTATTTCCGGCAGATTATATGTCTTCCTTAGTGAAGACAGAACCAAAGTAGTTATTCAATTGGTCTGCCATGTCCTTGTTCCCCATGATCAATTCACCTGTTTCTGACTGCAAGGGACCTACATTTGTTTTAACTAATCTTTTTCTCTTCACATATCTATAAAAGCTTTTGCAGTCAGTTTTTATGTTCCCTGCCAGTTTTCTTTCATAATCTATTTTCCCTTTCCTAATTAAGCCCTTTGTCCTCCTCTGCTGGTCTCTGAATTTCTCCCAGTCCTCTGGTAGGCTGCTTTTTCTGGCTAATTTGTACGCTTCATCTTTTGTTTTGATACTATCCCTGATTTCCCTAGTTATCCACGGATGCACTACTTTCCCTGAATTATTTTTTTGCCAAACTGGGATGAACAATTGTTGTAGTTCATCCATGCAGTCTTTAAATGCCTTCCATTGCATATCCACCGTCAACCCATTAAGAATCAATCGTCAGTCTATCTTGGCCAATTCACGTTTCATACCCTCAAAGTTACCTTTCTTTAAGTTCAGGACCCTTGTTTCTGAATTAACGATGTCACTCTCCATCCTAATGAAGAACTCAGCCATATTATTGTCACTCTTGCCCAAGGGGCCACGCACAACAAGACTGCTAACTAACCCTTCCTCATTACTCAATACCCAGTCTAGAATAGCCTGCTCTCTCGTTGGTTCCTCTACATGTTGGTTTAGAAAACTATCCCGCATACATTCCAAGAAATCCTCTTCCTCAGCACCCTTGCCAATTTGATTCACCCAATCTATATGTAGATTGAAGTCACCCATTATAACTGTTTTACCTTTGATGCACGCATTTCTAATTTCCTGTTTGATGCCATCCCCAATTCCACTACTACTGTTAGGTGGCCTGTACACAACTCCCACTAGCGTTTTCTGCCCCTTAGTGTTTCGCAGCTCTACCCATATCGATTCCACATCCTCAAAGCTAATGTACTTCCTTGGCCTCCACTGCCCTCTGTGACTTGGCCTCCACTGCCCTCTGTGGCAGGGAATTCCACAAATTCACAACTCTCTGGGTGAAAATGTTTTTTCTCACCTCAGTCTTAAATGACCTCCACTTTATTCTAAGACTGTGGCCCCTGGTTCTGGACTCGCCCAACATTGGGAACATTTTTCCTGCATCTAGCTTGTCCAGTCCTTTTATAATTTTATATGTTTCTATAAGATACCCCCTCATCCTTCTAAACTCCAGTGAATACAAGCCTAGTCCTTTCAATCTTTCCTCATATGGCAGTCCCGCCATCACAGGGATCAATCTCGTGAACCTGCGCTGCACTGCCTCAATCACAAGAATGTCCTTCCTCAAATTAGGAGACCAAAACTCTACAAAATACTCCAGATGTGGTCTCACCAGAGCCCTATACAACTGCAGAAGAACCTCTTTATACTCCTATACCGAAATCCTCTTGTTATGAAGGCCAACATTCCATTAGCTTTCTTCACTGCCTGCTGTACCTGCACGCCAACTTTCAGTGACCAGTGTACAAGGACACCCAGGTCTTGCTGTACCTCCCCCTTACCTAACCTAACCCCATTGAGATAATAATCTGCCCCCTTGTTTTTGCTGCCCAAGTGGATAACCTCACATTTATCTATATTATACTGCATCTGCCACACATCTGCCCACTCACTCAACCTGTCCAGGTCACCCTGCAACCTCCTAACATCCCCTTCACAGTTCACACTGCCACCCAGCTTTGTGTCATCCGCAAACTTGCTAGCGTTGCTCCTAATTCCCTCTTCCAAATCATTAATATATATGGTAAACAGTTGCGGCCCCAACACCTTGTGGCACTCCACTCGCCACTGCCTGCCATTCTGAAAAGGACCCGTTCACTCCTACTTTTTGCTTCCGGTCTGCCAACCAATTTTCTATCCATGTCAACACCCTACCCCCAATACCATGTGCTCAAATTTTAGTCACCAGTCTCCCGTGCGGGACCTTATCAAAGGCTTTCTGAAAGGCTAGATACATTACATCCACTGGCACCCCTTCATCCATTTTACTTGTCACATCCTCAAAAAATTCCAGAATCAGTCAATCAGTCAAGCATGATTTCCCTTTCATAAATCCATGTTGACTTGGACTAATCCTTTTACTGCTATCCAAATGCCCCCATTATTACCTCTTTAATAATTGACTCCAGCATCTTTCCCACCACCGAAGTCAGGCTAACTGGTCTGTAATTCCCCGTTTTCCCTCTCGCTCCTTTCTTGAAAAGTGGGATAACATTAGCTATCCTCCAATCCACAGGAACTGATCCTGAATCTATTGAGCATTGGAAAATGATTACCAATGCGTCCACTATTTCTAGAGCCACCTCCCTGAGGACCCTGGGATGCAGACCATCAGGCCCAGGGGATTTATCATCCTTCAGTCCCATTAGCCTACCCAATACTATTACTCACCTAATGAAAAGTTATTTCAGTTCCTCTACCCCCTTAGATCCTCTGTCCTCCAGTACATCTGCGAGATTGTTTGTGTCATCCTTAGTGAAGACAGATCCGAAGTACCTGGTCAACTCTTCTGCCATTTCCTTGTTGCCCATAATAATTGTAAGATTAAACGAGAATTTACCAATTTACCAGTTTGAAGTTTGATCTTTATTTTATGAGGAGTTACGTTGAAGGATTACGTGAAGAAGGCTGTCAGCCCGCATGCGCGTCAATCTTCAAAGCAGCGGTGTGAAATCACAGATAACAGTTGATGAACTGAATATAGTAAGATTCGATAAACTACCAGCTGATCTTTATGAGAGAGGGTTGGGAGCGGAGGGAACGTAATCCCTCAACATAACTCCTCATAAAATAAAGATCAAACTTCAAACTTCAGAGTCACGTGAGTTACGTGAAGATTTTGAAGCTCTGTGATTTCATGCCGTGGAACGGGCCACGTCTAACTCCCTCTTAAATATAGCCAATGAACTGGCCTCAACTACCTTCTGTGGCAGAGAGCTCCAGAGATTCACCACTCTCTGTGTGAAAAATGTTTTTTTCAGTTGCCTTGAGTTGCCAGAGTTGCCTTGCCTAATTGAAAAGTTGGTTTGAGAATGCTAAAGTTACCTTGCCTAACTGTTTAACTGGGACGACAGATGGCACAATGGGCTAAGTGTTCGGCTGGCGACCGGAAGGTGGCCGGTTCGAATCCCGCTTGGAGTGCATACTGTCGTTGTGTCCTTGGGCAAGACACTTCACCCACCTTTGCCTGTGTGTGAATGTGTGTGAATGTGTGTGAGTGATTGGTGGTGGTCGGAGGGGCCGTAGGCGCAGTTTGGCAGCCACGCTTCCGTCAGTCTGCCCCAGGGCAGCTGTGGCTACAGAAGTAGCTTACCACCACCGAGTGTGACTCACTGCCAGCCCACCAGCCTTGAGGAGTGAATGAATAATGCGATGTATAAATGAATGAATGAATAAATAAAGCGCCTTGATGATAAAGCGCCTTGATGATAAAGCGCCTTGAGTATTAGAAAGGCGCTATATAAATCCCATCCATTATTATTATTAACTGAAATGTTGGTTTGAGAATGCTAAAGTTGCCTTGCCTAATTGAAAAGTTGATTTCAGAATGCTTTGCCTAATTGAAAAGTTAGTTTGAGAATGCCTTGCCTAATTGAAAAGCTGGTTTGAGAATGCCTTGCCTAATTGAAAACTTGGTTTGAGAAAGCTAAAGTTGCTTTGCCGTCTATATAATTAAAAGTCTAATCTTGACCCAGTTTGCGCTGTATATTGATTTTAGGAAAAATGCTACCACGTACAGCTGTGATTTTTGGCCATCTTACTCAGAGCCGCCCTCCGCTCATCAGGTGCCGATGATTTTTCCCCATCGATGAAAAATAAGTTATTAGTGTTTAAAAAATGTTGAGATTCACACCATGAAGGCCACGCCCCTTCTGGTGGGAGGGACTATAAAACCTGGAAGTGTGGGCGTGGCTCAGTCTCTGCAAGAAGGGGGAGGGAGAGGTCACGACTCTGTCTTTTGTGGCCTTGCACCTTGCTTGAAATGGTATGGAACTGCATTTGAATTTGGTGGCCTTGCACCCTGCTTGAAGTGGTAGGAAACTGCGCTCGAATTTGGTGGCCTTGCACCCTGCTAGAAGTGGCATTTCAAGGAATAGCCGCGAGTCAACTGCCAGCCCACCAGCCTTGAGTGAGTGAGCTGCCAGCACACCAGGCTTGAGTGACTGAGCCGCAGACCAAGAATCCATGCGGCCCACAATGTCCATACTAGCCCTCTGGAAACTAGTCCCTTCAGCCCACAACACCCATACTAGCGCTCCAAAAAGTCCCCCCCCCTCCCCCCACTGGCCACCAATATTGGAATTGGTGGAGAGGTGGAATATCACGTTGGGGGACCAGCCCTCCCGTGTGAACATGGGACTCAACGGGTCCCACTTAATCTAGTTCCCTTTATAGACAATAGACAATAGGTGCAGGAGTAGGCCATTCGGCCCTTCGAGCCAGCACCGCCATTGAATGTGATCATGGCTGATCATCCACAATCAGTACCCCGTTCCTGCCTTCTCCCCATATCTCCTGACTCCACTATCTTCAAGAGCCCTATCTAGCTCTCTCTTGAAAGTTTCCAGAGAACCGTCTCCACCGCCTTCTGAGGCAGAGAATTCCACAGACTCACAACTCTGATGTATCCATACACTGGACAGCTTGTACACATGTATTGTCTTTCCACTGACTGGTTGCACGCAAGATAAAATGTGAAAATATACATGTGAAAATAAACTAAACTAAACCAAGGCCTCGGTTGAGAGCCGACTGTTCTGCATTCGAAAGGAGGTCAGGGTTTCAAACGTAAAGCCTCTGTTGAAGACTCCAATATGAAGAAGGGCCCCGACCCAAACCGTTACCTATCCATGTTCTCCACCGATGCTGTACACCTGGCAATAATAATAATCCAAACTAAAAATCTTTGGTATAAACTAACTTCTGCTGTTCCTTTTTAATACCCGGCATTCAGACAATAGGGGCAGGAGGAGGCCATTCAGCCCTTCGAGCCAGCACCGCCATTCAATGTGATCATGGCTGATCATCCCCAATCAGTACCCCGTTCCTGCCTTCTCCCCATATCCCCTGACTCCGCCATCTTTAAGAGCCCTATCTAGCTCTCTCTTGAAAGTATCCAGAGAACCGGCCTCCACCGCCCTGTGAGGCAGAGAATTCCACAAGCGTCAAGAATCAAGTGTGTTTTATTGTCAAACTAGACCAAGTGGGACCCATTGGGTCCCATCCCCCAACGTGTCGGGGGGGGGGGGGGGGGGGGGTGGGAGGGGCGGGCGCGGCGTCAGCGCTCACTCCGGAGACGGGCGAACCCCCCCCCGGAGACAATCACCCCCCCCCCCCCCACAAGGAAAATTACGGAATCTATGGAGGCAATCAATCATCCACAAGTTGGGGGGGTTGAGTGGGGGCGGGGAGCGGTGACAAACGAGAGAGAAAATAAAAGCTCAGTGAAAAGAAAAACTCTCTCAACATTTAAACACTTTAGACAGGTACATGGATAGGACAGGTTTTGGAGGGACATGGGCCAAATGCAGGCAGGAAGGATTAGTGTGGATGTGTGGATGGGGCATGTTGGTTGGTCCGTGTGGGCAGGCTGGGCTGTCGGGCCTGTCTCCATGCTGCATGCCTCTGTGCATCCTCTCCAAAGCCACCACATCGATTTCTGTAATTGGGTGACGGGAACTACATGCAGTAATCTAGCGATTGGAATAGTTGGGTTGCTCCTCAGCAGACCTCGTGGTCATTGGCTCGGCCAAATGTCAGCATCTAGTGCCATAACCTCGGGTCTTGAATGGTGGACCTTGAGCTGTGTGGTGCTGGTGGTGCTGGATCGGATGCCCATGAAGTCAATAGACTTGCTTGGTTCTTGGTTCTCCAAAATATTCCAAATGGAATTTAAACTGGAGGTGGTGAAGGGAGGACTTAAACCAGAAAGGGTTATTGGGAAGAAAGAGCTACTTGAAATTTAGTTGCATCTGGTTGGGTAACTATAGTAGGGTGGAGATTATTCCATGCTTTAATTGCGCGGGGGAAGAACGAATTGCTCTGGCCATTCATAGGCATGCAGCATGAAATGGGCCCTCTGCCTGCTGACCAAGTACCTAGCTACACCTCGCAAGGCCTCGAGGTCTATACACTACCGGCAAGTGGGATCGGTGTAGATAAATACTAGACCAGCTCGTCCGCGCCCGATTGGTTATCGGGTGACTGCTGCCCAATTGTTTGCCTTGGTTTGGCTTTTTAAATCGTTGCAACAGTTGGCTGCCAGCCCAAGAATCCATTTGGCCTACAATGTCTATACTAGCCCTCTGGAAACCAGTACCTTCGGCCTGCAACACCCATACTAGCGCAACAGACAGCCCCCCCCCCTCCCCTCTGGCGAGCAGTATAGGAATTGGTGGAGGTGGAATATTACGTTGGTGACCAGCCCTCCCGTGTGATGCTGGGACCCAACGGGTCCCACTTAGTCCAGTGTTTCTATAAGATCCCCCCCCTCATCCTTCTAAACTCCAGTGAATACAAGCCTAGTCTTTTCAATCTTTCCTCATATGACAGTCCCGCCATCCCAGGGATCAATCTCGTGAACCTACGCTGCACTGCCTCAATCACAAGGATGTCCTTCCTCAAATCAGGAGACCAGAACTGTACACAATACTCCAGATGTGGTCTCACCAGAGCCCTATACAACTGCAGAAGAACCTCTCCACTCCCATATTGAAATCCTCTTGTTATGAAGGACAACATCCCATTAGCTTTCTTCACTTCTTGTGTTCTATTTAAGATAAACACAAAATGCTGGAGTAACTCAGCGGGACAGGCAGCATCTCTGGAGAAAAGGAATGGGTGACGTTTCGGGATGAGACCCTTCTTCAGACTCTGCGTTGCACTGTCCCGCATCTTCCAGCCCCTTTCCCATTATTCCTCTCAAGCATTAATCTAGTCTTCCCTGGTTAATCTAGGCACCCTGGTTCCTGCACTCCAGGCCCACCTATACATGTACTCCATCAATACCTCCCAAATACTCAACCCCCACCATCCAAGAACGCCTATGGAAACACCACCAACTGCAACTTCCTACGAGTTCTACAGCATTCCAACTCAAACAAAGAACTCGGCAGGTCGGGCAGCATCTGTGGAGGGAATGGACAGGTGAGCATCTGTCCGCATTAACCAACCTGATCTCCTGGTAGCTCAGCACTTCAACTCTCCCTCCCATTCCGAATCCGACCTCTCTGTCCTGGGCCTCCTCCATGGCCAGAGTGAGCACCACCGGAAATTGGAGGACCAGCGCCTCGTATTCCGCTTGGGTAGTCTGCACCCTAGTGGCATAAACATTGAATTCGCCAATATCCTGCAGCCCTTGCTGTCTCCTCCCCTTCTCAGCTCCCCCTCAGCCCTCGGGCTCCTCCTTTTCCTTTTTTTCTCCCCATTCAACCCCCCCCCCCCCCCCCACCCTACATCAGTCTGAAGAAAGGTTTCGGCCCGGAACGTTGCCCATTTCCTTCGCTCCTTAGATGCTGCCGCACCCGCTGAGTTTCTCCAGCACTTTTGTCTATCTGAAATAATAATCTTTTTTTTTTTTTTTTTTTAAAAGGAGATCAATAATTAAAAATCCAAAAACAGTCAGTACAGAAGGTGCAAATTTTAATAACTTCAACATTTATACATCTCAATTTTTCCTCTGGGAAAATGGACAAAGCTTTTGGCATTAATGTTGGAATTTTGATCTGTCACATGGAAGCTAGTATACTGGGAAGACATACTTCCAATGCGTTGAGTGTTCAGATTTTACCTCCATACTGTTAGTGCAGTTTATCTCCATCCTATTCCATAGTGGCAACCATCATGAGATACAACGGGACTTGTTACATGTTCTTAATCCAATCAAGAAGTTCAAACACTAACACCCAGCAGCAGGTTAGATGGTCAGATCTCCAAGATGGCTTCCAGATGTCAACAGCTCAATGGAGATAGACCTTTCTTTGTGCTTCCAGGAATGATAAATTAGCAAAACCAAATTATTTTGCACAGCCCATGCTTTCTATTCATCAAATAATTGGCAGACTTAGATCGAAGGCAGTACAGATAATTGAAATCCAAACCATTTCCCCATTATCTCGTCTACTGAAGGATGAGGGTTGAGGTCAAACATTTAAATGAATGAAGCTGACAAATTCAAATGAGTCTTACATAAATTGGAGTGGAACTAGAATAAGCTCAAATTTAAATAGGTCAGAATTCCTCCATCACCTCTTCAAGGCCAGGGTTGGGAGTGACTCAGAATTCCTCTCCTTCATTAGCATTGTTTGTGCTGTCAGCTCCAACCTCCTCGTAATCCTTCTCCAAGGCTGCCATGTCTTCACGGGCCTCGGAGAACTCTCCCTCCTCCATCCCCTCCCCCACGTACCAATGCACGAAGGCGCGCTTGGCGTACATCAGGTCAAACTTGTGGTCGAGCCGTGCCCAAGCCTCAGCGATGGCAGTGGTGTTGCTCAGCATACACACTGCACGCTGCACCTTGGCCAGGTCACCACCGGGCACCGCAGTGGGAGGCTGGTAGTTGATGCCAAACTTGAACCCAGTCGGGCACCAGTCCACAAACTGGATGGTTCGTTTGGTCTTGATGGCACCAATGGCAGCGTTGACGTCCTTTGGCACCACATCACCGCGGTAAAGCAGACAACAAGCCATGTACTTGCCATAGCGAGGGTCGCACTTGACCATCTGGTTGGCCGGCTCAAAGCAAGACTTGGTGATCTCGGCCACGGACATTTGTTCATGGTGAGCCTTCTCGGCCGAGATGACCGGGGCGTAGGTGACCAGGGGGAAGTGGATTCGGGGATAGGGCACCAAGTTGGTCTGGAATTCTATCAGATCCACGTTCAGGGCCCCGTCAAAGCGGAGGGAGGTGGTGATCGACGAGACGATCTGGCCAATGAGCCTGTTGAGGTTCACGTAGCCTGGACACTCGACGCCCAGGTGCTTCTGGCAGATGTCGTAGATGGCTTCATTATCCACCATGAAGGAGCAGTCAGTGTGGTCCAGGGTGGTGCTGGTGGTCAGGATGGAGTTGTAGGGCTCCACTACAGCGGTGGAGATCCGTGGAGCCGGGTAGATGCAGAACTCCAGCTTGGACTTCTTGCTGTAGTCGGCAGTCAGACGGTCCATCAGCAGGGAGGTGAAGCCAGAACCAGTACCTCCACCAAAGCTATGGAACACCAGGAAGCCTTGGAGACCCGTGCACTGGTCAGCCTGGGAAGATAAAAAAACACCCCAGTTACTTCTAAGATTGATGAATAGAACGGGTTTAGAGGGCTATGGGCCAAACGCAGGCAGGTGGGACTTATTCCATTGTGGGTTCCACATTTCCTGAATCATTGATGCAGATTATGTTTGGTTCTGAAACCTTCCCATACCTCTAGTTTCCCCCCCTCCCAAACAGAAGGATCTCAATCTGAAACGTCGCCTATTCCTTTTATCCAGATATGCTGTATGACCCGCTGAGTTACTCCAGCACTCTGTGAAATGTCACCTATCCATGTTCTCCACAATGTTATAAAATTTTGAGATTTAAAAAATCAAGTCTGTAATTTATCCCATTTATCAGATAAAGCATAAAAAGAAGTTTAATTTGATACTCAATTCACTTTCATATCTTTAGTATTTAAAAAGTTATGGCCATTTTCATACTCGGAAATTAGCATCTTGTTCCCTATTGCTTTTCCATTGACTTAACACAAAAGCTGTGATCGAGGACAGTCAAATGGCCATAACTTTCTTAAAAATTAAGAGAACTGAAATAAATTTTCAGTTATTATAGATTGAAGCATTCTGAAACAAATATGAAACAATCTTACTTAGATGACTTGAAATTAAAGCATATAATTAGTTAGTTACCTAATTGTAGCTAATTACAAAATTCAATAACTAGATCTAAACATCTATCAATTTCTTAAAAATAGATTAACATTTTTAAATAAGTGTCCAAATAACATTCACACAAGAATTCACAATATAACATAATTTTAAAATCTCATTGTCATAGATTTATAGGCCAAATGGAAGGAATTTAATGTTTAATACCTGTAAATTAATGGCCATTTAAATCAACTTGCGAGTGGGTTTTTCTGGAACGCGATCATTTGGAACGTTGCGGTTTACAGTGATTTAGACCCCGATATCGGCATGAAAAATATTGCCGGTTGGTATGGGGACTAAATCACCGTTTCGCAACTTAAAATGTGAACTAAAGGCATCTTAAGGACCACTTTTATACATAAAAATAAACGGCTTTCGTTTACCTGTCACCTACATGAAATCCGTCCCCATTGTCGGCGTTGACGGCTTTAGAAGCTGATTTTAAAATTACTCCAACACTGAACTAGTCATGCGATTTACACAGAATGCCCGTCGGAACGATTCTTCAGCAAAAGCTTGCACTCCAACCAAATATAATCCAGGACAAGGTAAGAAAAAAAACGTGTTTTAACCCCGCCCCTCCACAAAGGCGCCAAAATCGCGCACACGGCCAGTGGCAGAATTGCAGCGCTGCTGAAGGTAAGTATTGTAACATACCTACAGATGCTGCCTGACCCGTTGAATTACTCCAGCACTCTGTGAAACGTCACCTATCCATGTTCTCCACAGATGCTGCCTGACCCGCTGAGTTACTCCAGCATTTTGTGTCTATCATCATAATGAACCAGCATCGTATCGGGCCAAAACTCTTTTAGAAATAGGCAACGTTTCGGGCTGAAACCCTTCCGGGTTTCGGCCCAAAACGTTGCCTATTTCCTTCACTCCACAGATGCTGCCTGACCCGCTGAGTTACTCCAGCACTCTGTGAAACGTCACCTATCCATGTTCTCCACAGATGCTGCCTGACCCGCTGAGTTACTCCAGCACTCTGTGAAACGTCACCTATCCACGTTCTCCGCAGACGCTGCCTGACCCGCTGAGTTACTCCCGCACTCTGTGAAACGTCACCTATCCACGTTCTCTGCAGACGCTGCCTGACTCGCTGAGTTACTCCGGCACTTTGTGTCTATCTTCATTCGTAGATGGGACATGTTGGTTAGTGTGGGTCAAAGGGTCACTCTCTATGACTCGTTGTGTTTAAGAAGGAACTGCAGATGCTGGAACAATCAAAGGTAGACAAAGATGCTGGAGAAACTCAGCGGGTGAGGCAGCCTCCATGGAGCGAAGGAATAGGTGACGTTTCGGGTCGACGTTGTGCGCAAAGTCCAGTGACTGGGCCAAACCTCCTCAGCTGGCCCGCCGGCTGGGCTTTGTGTGCAGTCCAGCACCCGGGCCAACTCATCATTCATCCAGCCACGGCCGAGTCGGTCAACGAATTGCCGTCGGGAATTTGTCCCGTAGTTTGAACTTTTGTCCCTTATCTGGGAGTGAGAAAGTTGGCCACACCAGTTGCCTAATAGAACAAGCTGAAATGCGTGCAGGGAAGATTTACGAGGATGATGTCAGTACTAGATGGTGTGAGCTATAGGGAGAGGTTGAGTAGGCTGGGTCTCTATACCTTGGTGCGCAGGAGGATGAGG
This sequence comes from Amblyraja radiata, assembly GCF_010909765.2. Lineage (NCBI taxonomy): Eukaryota > Metazoa > Chordata > Chondrichthyes > Rajiformes > Rajidae > Amblyraja > Amblyraja radiata. The sequence goes on along the minus strand of NC_045962.1, from coordinate 86,225,770 downwards.
GGTGATCTTATAGAGGTGTATAAAATCATGAGGGGAATAGATCGGGTAGACGCACAAGAGTCTCTTGGCTAGAGTAGGGGAATCAAGGACCAGAGGACATTAGTTTAAGATGAAGGGGAAAAGATTTAATGGGAATCTGAGGGGTACCTTTTTCACACCAAGTGTTGTGGGTCTATGGAAGCTGCCAGAAGAGGTAGTTGAGGCGGGGACTATTCCAACATTTATGAAACAGTTACACGGGTGGTTTCTTGGACCAACAAAATATTCCTAATGCAATTTAAACTGGAGGTGGCGGAGGGTGGACTTAAGCAAAAAAGGGTTTTTGGAGAAGAGCGACCTTAAATTTAGTTGCGTTTGGTTGGGTAACTATGGTAGAGTGGAGACTATTCCATGCTTTAATTGTGCGGGGGAAGAACGAATTGCTGTACACATGTGTCTTGGTAGCTGGTATCTCAAATTGGATCGAATTCCCTCGTCTGCTCCTAATAGGTTTGGGTTTGGTGTAGGTTTGGTAATCAAGTTCAAGTTCAAGTGAGTTTATTGTCATGTGTCCCTGTATAGGACAATGAAATTCTTGCTTTGCTTCAGCACAACAGAACATAGTAGGCATTGACTACAAAACAAATCAGTGTGTCCATATACCATAATATAAATATATACACACATGAATAAATAAACTGATAAAGTGCAAATAACAGATAATGGGTTGTTAATAATCAGAGTTTTGCCCGAGCCAGGTTTAATAGCCTGATGGCTGTGGGGAAGTAGCTATTCCTGAACCTGGTTGTTGCAGTCTTCAGGCTCCTGTACCTTCTACCTGAAGGTAGCGGGGAGATGAGTGTGTGGCCAGGACGGTGTGGGTCTTTGATGATACTGCCAGCCTTTTTGAGGCAGCGACTGCGATAAATCCCCTCGATGGAAGGAAGGTCAGAGCTGACCATTTAACATTTTGTAAAAACAGGTCAAACGGCGAACTTCACGCCTGTCTCGGAGAGGGTTCCACCCCGATCAGTGAATTCAGAAGCTTGGTAACACTCACTTCTCTCTCTCTCACACACATAGGTATTAGTAACAAACCGAGCTGCCTGTCTTTGGACATGTTCGATGGAAGATAGATAGGAAGGGGTTTGGTGGGATATGGACCAAATGCAGGCAGGTGGGACTAGTGCAGCTGGGACATGTTGGCCGCTGTGGACAAGTTGGGCGGAAGCGCCCCGTTTCCACGCTGTAAGACCGCTGAGTTACTCTAGCGTTTTGTGTGTGTCTTCGGTTTAAAACAGCATCTGCAAGGGCCTGTCCCACTTGGCGATTTTATTTTCGGCGACTGCCGGCGTCATATCAGTGTCGCCAAAAGGTTTTGAACATTTCAAAATCCAGCGGCGACAAAAAAAAAGTTGCGACACTTGAAAAAAAAGCGCGCGCCAATATACGTCATCACGGCGCGTATTTTCCGTTGACCTGATAAGTCACTCAATGATGTCGGCAGTCGCTGAAAAAAAATGGCCAAGTGGGACAGACCCTGCAGTTGTTCCCTAAAGGGGCTGTCCCACTGTACGAGCTAATTCAAGAGCTCTCCCGAGTTTAAAAAAAAAAAAATCAAACTCGTGGTAAGCACGTAGAATGTACGTAGCGGGTACGTCGGATGTTTGGGACGTCTCTTAGCGGCTCGTAACGCTAACAGCGGGTACTCGGGAAAGCTGGTGAAGATTTTTCAACATGTTGAAAAATGTCCACGAGAGCCCCGAGTACCTACGAGCGGCCATTACTCGTAATTCTCCGAGTTCGAATCAGGGGAAACCCGGGAGAACTCTTCAATTAGCTCGTACAGTGGGACAGGCCCCTTAAGCATAAATGATATCCGTACCAGTTTCCGAATCCTATCCAAGACGGGCTCTATCATCCCAATACCGACGCTGTAGCGCCCACGAGCGTAGTTGTTGGCAGAATCTTCCTTCCCAGTCACGAGCTGCTTGGGGTGGAAGAGCAGGCGGTGGGTACCAACACGGACCTGATCTGCGAGTTAGGAAGACATAGTCGGAGTCGATTACAATTTGTTTTAGCCGAGCAGCAAGCACTGTTATTGTGAATGACAGGGCCCCGACCACAGGTGAAGAATGGAGGCGGGAGGAGGACTGTCTGAACCAGGGGTGGGGAACTTTTTCATGTTGGAATCCCGCATTAAGTTAGCTGTAATCTAACAAGGCCGCATCCAAGAAATTTCAATTAGATAGACTTCAAAATGTACATTATTTTATAAAAATCTAAATACATGTACGAACTTCAAGAAAAGGAAAACATTTTATTATTTCTAAAGTTAACTAATCTTTTAATTACTTTGTTGTAACAAAGTAATTTTTTTGTGGGAAATCATTTGAATATTTGGTTGCACAAGATGGAGGTACGCAGTTTCAGCCGATCTTCTAGATGGGTATCCGTGACCATTTGTGACCATAATGCCTCTGTCCCACTTAGGAAACCTGAACGGAAACCTCTGGAGACTTTGCGCCCCACCCAAGGTTTCCGTGCGGTTCCCGGAGGTTTTTGTCAGTCTCCCTACCTGCTTCCACTACCTGCAACCTCCGGCAACCACCTGCAACCTCCGGGAACCGCCCGGAAATCTTGGGTGGGGCGCAAAGTCTCCAGAGGTTTCTGTTCGGGTTTCCTAAGTTGGACAGGGGCACAAGGGAGTCTTGATTTGGGTTCGGTAGGAGAATGTCGATTTGCAGCAATAAGTGGTTGAAAAGCACGCATTTTGTTTAATCTCTACTCCTTGGTATTTTAAATCCGTTCATTTTAAGATTTAAATAAAAATAATAAAAGACAAACAAAAACATATGAATAAAAATAAAAGGATTTGTTTGGCAAAATTTGGAGTCATTCAAAAGGCCGCACTTAATGGCCTAGAAGGCCAGATGCGGCCTTAAGGCAGGTTCTGATCTGAACTGTACTGCCTTCCACCATAGTGAAGAATGCTGTGATGGATATCCGTGTTGAATTATGTTGTGTATTGTGTCCTTTTTTTAAATTGTAACAGCAGCATGGTAAATTACATTTCATCACACCTTATGGTTCATGTGACAAATAGATTTGAACTTTGATCTTCAACCGTAGAACTACATATATCCATTTACGTAGACTGTACAAATCTAAAGGCGACCCCCAGATTCAGGGGCAGTTTCTTCCCAGCTGTTGTCAGCCGTCTGAACCATCCTACCAACAACTGGAGAGCGGTCCTGAACTACGATCGACCTCATTGGAGACCCCCTGTTTGGACTTTACCTTGCACTAAATGTTATCACACAGACAGTTGTGAGTCTGTGGAATTCTCTGCCTCAGAGGGCGGTGGAGGCCGGTTCTCTGGATACCTTCAAGAGAGCTAGATAGGGCTCTTAAAGATAGCGGAGTCAGGGGATATGGGGAGAAGGCAGGAACGGGGTACTGATTGTGGATGATCAGCCATGATCACATTGAATGGCGGTGGTGGCTCGAAGGGCCGAATAGAAACATAGAAAATGTTTCTGACTCCGCTCTCTTTAAGAGCTCTTGAAAGTTTCCAGAGAACCGGCCTCCACCGCCCTCTGAGGCAGAGAATTCCACAGACTCACAACTCTCTGTGAGAAAAAGTGTTTCCTCGTCTCCATTCTAAATGGCTTACTCCTTATTCTTAAACTGTGGCCCTTGGTTCTGGACTCCCCCAACATCGGGAACATGTTTCCTGCCTCTAGCCTGTCCAAACCCTTAATAATCTTATGTTTCAATAAGATACCCTCTCATCCTTCTAAACTCCAGAGTGTACAAGCCCAGCCGCTCCATTCTCTCAGCATAACACAGTCCCGCCACCCCGGGAATTAACCTTGTAAACCTACGCTGCACTCCCTCAATAGCAAGAATGTCCTTCCTCGTATTATACAGAGCTATATATCGCTCTCTCTTGAATACATCATTGTTTCTACCATTTTGATTGCCTTGATTACCGATCACAGAGGGTTCTGGATCCACAAAGATGGCCCTGGGCACGTGTTTCCCAGCCGACGTCTCGCAGAAGAAGGTGTTGAAGGAGCCGTCTGTCCCGCCAGTGCTGCTGCCGTCTGGTCTGTAGCCGTCGGGCTGGATGCCATGTTCCAGGCAGTAGAGCTCCCAGCATGCATTGCCCATCTGGACTCCGGCCTGGCCAATATGGATGGAGATACACTCTCGCTGGTGGAAGGAATTAGAACATTCCACACAGTTTAGTTTGTCACATGTACCGAGGTACAGAGAAAAGTTAACTTACAAAATTCTTAAGGGGTTGGACGGGCTAGATGCAGGAAGATTGTTCCCGATGTTGGGGAAGTCCAGGACAAGGGGTCACAGTTTAAGGATAAGGGGGAAATCTTTTAGGACACAGAGAGTGGTGAATCTGTGGAACTCTCTGCCACAGAAGGTAGTTGAGGCCAGTTCATTGGCTATATTTAAGAGGGAGTTAGATGTGGCCCTTGTGGCTAAAGGGATCAGGGGGTATGGAGAGAAGGCAGGTACAGGATACTGAGTTGGATGATTAGCCATGATCATATTGAATGGCGGTGCAGGCTCGAAGGGCCGAATGGCCTACTCCTGCACCTATTGTCTATGTTTCTATGTCAACAATTCCAGGAACAAGTCTATTCCGCCATTTAAAAAGGGCTAATCTATCTTTCCCTCTCAACCCCATTCCCAGCTGTTATCAGGCAAATGAACCATCCTACCACAACCAGAGAGCAGTCCTGAACTACTATCTACCTCATTGGTGACTCTCAGACTATCCTTGATCGGACTTTGCTGGCTTTACCTTGCACTAAACGTTATTCCCTTATCATGTATCTGTACACTGTGGACGGCTCGATTGTAATCATGTATTGTCTTTCCGCTGACTGGTTAGCACGCAACAACAAAAAGCTTTGCTGTACCTCGGTACAAGCGACAATAAACAAAACTATTCTGCCTTCTCCCCATAACCCCCGATACGCCCGTACTAATCAAGAATCTGTCAATCTCTGCCTTAAAAATATCCATTGACTTGGCCTCCACAGCCGTCTGTGGCAATGAATTCCACAGATTCACCACCCTCTAACTAAAGAAATCCCTCCTCATCTCCTTTCTAAAGGTACATCCTTTTATTGAAGTTACGGTCTCTGGTCCTGGACTCTCCCACTAGTGGAAACATCCTCTCCACATTTACTCCATCCAGCTTTTTTGTTGCCTGCTATACAGTCAGTGAAAAGACTATACATGATTACAATCAAGCCATCCACAGTGTACAGGATAAGAGTATAATGTTTAGTTTAGTGTCGATACAACACGGAAACAGGCCCTTCAGCCCAACGGGTTCACGCCGACCAGCGATCCCCGCACATTAACACCACCCTACACCCACTGGGGCCAAGTTATACATTTACCCGCCCATTCTGCAGTTGTATAGGGCTCTGGTGAGACCACATCTGGAGTATTGTGTACAGTTTTAGTCTCCTAATTTGAGGAAGGACGTCCGTGTGATTGAGGCAGTGCAGCGTAGGTTCACGAGATTGATCCCTGGGATGGCGGGACTGTCATATGAGGAAAGATTGAAAAGACTAGGCTTATATTCACTCGAGTTTAGAAGGATGAGGGGGATCTTATAGAAACATGTAAAATTATAAAAGGACTGGACAATGTTCCCAATGTTGGGCGAGTCCAGAACCAGGGGCCACAGTCTTAGAATAAAGGGGAGGTCATTTAAGACTGAGAAAAAACTTTTCACCCAGAGAGTTGTGAATTTATGGAATTCCCTGCCACAGAGGGCAGTGGAGGCCAAATCACTGGATGGATTTAAGAGAGTTAGATAGAGCTCTAGGGGCTAGTGGAGTCAAGGGATATGGGGAGAAGGCAGGCACGGATTATTGATGGGGGACGATCAGCCATGATCACAATGAATGTTGGTGCTGGCTCGAAGGGCCGAATGGCCTCCTCCTGCACCTATTTTCTATGTTTCTATGTAACATTTCTCACCTGGCTCTAAATGTTATTCCCTTATCACACCATAAACGGCTCGAGTGTAATCATGTATTGTCTTTCTGCTGGCTGGATAGCCCGCAACAAAAAGCTTTTCACTGTACCTCGGTACACGGGACAATAAACTAAACTTACTTTACCACATTAAGAAAACATCTTTAGGTTTGGATTTATTAATAACATGTGTACCCAAGGAAGAGTGAAAGGCTTTGTTAATCCAATCAGATTATACTATACGTATATACAATCAAGTCAAACTCCAGTCCAACAGGTTGGGCAAAGAGTGTAGAATATAGTTCTCAGCATTGTAGCGCATCAGTTCCAGAGACAAAGTCCAATGTCCGCAATGAGGTAGAGGTGAATCGGACAGTACCTTAGCTTATGGAAGGATCGTTCAGAAACCTTTTGCAGAGGGGAAGAAGCTGTCCCCCGAGTCAGGTCCTGCATCTTCTGCCGGACGGGTGTAGGGGAAAAGGAATGACCAGGGTGGGTGGGACATGTTGGCTGTTTTTCCATGGCAGCGTGAAGGGTAGAATGGAGTCAATGTTGGGGAGCGTGGAAGCAATAGTGGCACTTTAAATAGTGGCAAAAGGATTTGAGTATAAGAGCAGGGAGGCTCTACTGCAGTTGTACAGGGTCTTGGTGAGACCACACCTCGAGTATTGCATACAGTTTTGGTCTCCTTATCAGAGGAAAGACATTCTTGCCATAGAGGGAATACAGAGAAGGTTCACCAGACTGATTCCTGGGATCGCAGGACTTTCATATGAAGAAAGACTGGATAGACTCGGCTTATACTCGCTAGAATTTAGAAGATTGAGGGGGAACTTACAAAATTCGTAAGGGGTTGGACAGGCTAGCTGCAGGAAGATTATTCCCGATGTTGGGGAAGTCCAGAACAAGGGGTCACAGTTTAAGGATAAGGGGGAAGTCTTTTAGGACCGAGATGAGAAAATCATTTTTCACACAAAGAGTGGTGAATCTGTGGAATTCTCTGCCACAGAAGGTAGTTGAGGCCAGTTCATTGGCTACATTTAAGAGGGAGTTAGATGTGGCCCTTGGGATCAGGGGGTATGGAGAGAAGGCAGGCACAGGATACCGAGTTGGATGATCAGCCATGATCATATTGAATGGCGGCGCAGGCTCGAAGGGCCGAATGGCCTACTCCTGCACCTATTTTCTATGTTTCTATGTCTATGTTTAGAGGTTTTTAAGATAGACACTTGAATACACAGTGTGATGGGATATGCATCACATGCAGGCAGAGGAGATTAGTTATCTCCCTATTAATTCCCCCATCTACGCCGAAGATGAGGATCTGGGAATGGGATGGCCTCATTCTTTAGGGAATGGGGGTTCCCCTCTCCCATCGTAGATAAGGCCCTCACTCGTGTCTCCTCGGTATCCCGCAGCTCCGCCCTTGCTCCCCCTTGTCACAGAAGCAGAGTCCCCCGGTCTTTCCCTTCCACCCCATCACCCCTATGCATACAATACATAATCCTCCGACATTTTCACCACCTCCAACGGGATCCCGCCACTAGACACATCTTCCCATCTCCACCCCTTTCCACAGAGACCGTTCCCTCCGCAACTCCCTGGTTAACTCATCCCTTCCCAACCAAACCACCCCCTCCCCCGCAACCACAGAAGATACAACACCTGCCCCAATACCGCCTCCCTCGACTCTGTCCAGGGACCCCGACAGTCCTTTCAGGTTAGGCGGAGGTTCACTTGCACCTCCTCCAACCCCATCTACTGTATCCGTTGTTCAAGATGTGGTCTCTTATACATCGGCGAGACCAAACGCAAACTGGGCGATCGTTTCGCTGGACACCTCCGCTCAGTCCGCCTGAACCAACCTGATCTTCCGGTTGCTGGACATTTTAATTCTCCTTCCCATTCCCACACTGACCTTTCTGTCCTCGGTCTCCTCCATTGTCAGAGTGAAGGGGCTGTCCCACTGTACGAGGTTATTCAAGAGTTCTCCCGAGTTTCCCCCGATTCGAACTCGGTGAATTACGGTAATAGCCGTTCGTAGGGACTCGGGGCTCTCGTGGACATTTTTCTACAGCGCTGAAAAAGCTTCACGAGCTTATCGCGATTCCTGAGTACCTGCCGTTAGCGTTACGAGCCGCTAAGAGACACCCCGAGCTCCGACGTACCCGCAACGTACATTCCACGTACTTACCACGAGTTTGATTTTTTTTTTAGAACTTTTGAATTATCTCGTACAGTGGGATAGGCCTTTTAGGTTAAACACAAATTGGAGGAACAGCATCTCATATTTCGCTTGGGCAGCTTACAGCCCAGTGGTATGAATATTGATTTCTCTCACTTCAAGTAGCCCCGGCATTCCCTCTCTCCCTATCCCTCCCCCAGCCAAGTCGCACCAGCTTCTCGTTTTCACCCGGCATACAGCCAACCATGGCCCGTTTCCTTTATCATTGCTTTTTTGCATATCTTTCATTCATTGTTCTACATCTCTCTCTCACATAGTCTAGATCTCGTTTCCATTCCTCGTCTAAAAGAAGGGTCTCGACCCAAAACGTCACCCATTCCTTCTCCCCAGGGACACTGCCTGTCCGGCTGAGTTACTCCAGCTTTTTGTGTCCATCTTCAGTTTAAACCAGCAACTGCAGTTCCTTCCGACAGATTAGATACCTATCCGCGCGATGGACTGGGCTGCATCTACAACTCTGCAGTTTCATGCAGTCTCTTTGAACTTATCTCATATGAACCCAGCTCGTCATAAAACACAAGGAACATTCACAAATATAACATCTACTCTATCCAGGCCTTTCATTATTCTGTATGTTTCAATGAGGTCCCCCCCCCCCCTCCCTCCCTCCCTCCCTCCTCCCTCATTCTTCTAAACTCAACTGAACTAGATTTTGGCCATTTTGAACACACTCACCATTTTGAAATGTCTTTCTTTCCCTCTCTCTGAGGTGGCTGCTGTGGGGAAGAAAATGATCCCAGTTTGGGGAATAAGACAAAAAAGCTATCAACAATAATCAACTGCCATGGTGTCTTATTTATACAGCTGTTGAAAGGCCTACACTGCAGATTGGTCAAATGATCGCAATTAAGATAATTTGCAATCTACTGCAATTGCAATTCTCCCTAATGAGAGTCAACCCTTTAAAAAAGGATCTGACGTCATGAATGTCCAAGCTGATGTTTCTTTCTGTAGAAGATGGTCGTGAGCCAGTTGAGTTTTGTACTTGCTAAATTAATGATCTCTTAATCCAGGCCATTGTAATAACTAATTCAATAAAGTAAGAAATACTTGCCTATAGAAAATAGGTGCAGGAGTAAGCCATTTGGCCCTTCAATCCAGCACCGCCATTCAATGTGATCATGGCTGATCATCCACAATCAGTACCCAGTTCCTGCCTTCTCCCCATATCCCCTGACTCCGCTATCTTTAAAAGCCCTCTCTAGCTCTCACTTTAAAGTATCCAGGGAACCTGCCTCCACCGCCCTCTGAGGCAGAGAATCCCACAGATTCACAACTCTCTGTGTGAAGAAGTGTTTCCTCCTCTCCGTTCTAAATGGCTTACCCCTTATTCTTAAGGAGTGTTTTGTTGTCAGATGTACTAACAATGAAGCATCATACAATGTGGAAACAAGCCCTTCGGCCCAACTTGCCCACACCCCAGCCAACATGTCCCATCTACACTAGTCCTACCTGCCTGCTTTTGGCCCACATCCCTCTAAACCTGTCCTATCCATGTACTTGTCTGAACGTATTTTAAACATTGTGACTGTCTCTGCCTCAACTACCTTCTCCAGCAGCTCGTTCCATAAACCCACCCAGGGCTCTCACTTAACTTTTTTTTCCTGTTGCCAGCTGGGCAACCTAGGCAACTTTTTAGGTTGCCAAATAGCCGATTAGGAAAAGGGGAGATGCAACGAGACCTGGGTGTCATGGTACACCAGTCATTGAAAGTAGGCATGCAGGTGCAGCAGGCAGTGAAGAAAGCGAATGGTATGTTAGCATTCATAGCAAAAGGATTTGAGTATAGGAGCAGGGAGGTTCTACTGCAGTTGTACAGGGTCTTGGTGATACCACACCTGGAGTATTGCGTACAGTATTGGTCTCCTAATCTGAGGAAAGACATTCTTGCCATAGAGGGAGTACAGAGAAGGTTCACCAGACTGATTCCTGGGATGTCAGGACTTTCATATGAAGAAAGACTGGATAGACTCGGCTTGTACTCGCTAGAATTTAGAAGATTGAGGAGGGATCTTATAGAAACTTACACAATTCTTAAGGGGTTGGATAAGCTAGATGCAGGAAGATTGTTCCCGATGTTGGGGAAGTCCAGAATAAGGGGTCACAGTTTAAGGATAAGGGGGAAATCTTTTAGGACCGAGATGAGAAAAACATTTTTCACACAGAAAGTGGAGAATCTCTGGAATTCTCTGCCACAGAAGGTAGTTGAGGCCAGTTCATTGGCTATATTTAAGAGGGAGTTAGATGTGGCCCTTGTGGCTAAAGGTATCAGGGGGTATGGAGAGAAGGCAGGTACAGGATACTGAGTTGGATGATCAGCCAGGATCATATTGAATGGCGGTGCAGGCTCGAAGGGCCGAATGGCCTACTCCTGCACCTATTTTATGTTTCTATGTTTCTATGATAGTTTAGGTGGTCATTTAAGACGGCTTGCATGACGCGTGCGATAATGTGCTCGGACGAATTCACATATTATTTCTGCTTCAAATAAAGTCACAAACTAAACGCATTCACCAATCAAGTCATGATATATACCACAATGACATGCAGCAAAATTATAATACAGTATCTCAACTCTTTTTACACATTGCAATTAATGCAATTTCTTTATTTCGTTCCACTTCCAAACAAAAATGTGGTTGGATTATTCAGCGTATGATCAACCTGTGTCAATAAATCCTGGACCATGGTAACATATATGCACACAACAGATTGATGCAAGCTTGTTTTCTGTGAAGGACCGAAAATGATCATGACATGGACATAGCATGGGTCGTTATTGCTATTGGTACAGAAACACTCTCGCTTCCCACATAATTTATCCACAACAAAATATACAGGTTGCAAGGAAATTTCTATATTATGATCATTATGGTAATAGCTGTTAAAACTGACTATACCCATCTGACAGGTTAAACATTACACGAACTGACAAGAGATGGCCAAAGGACATAACTGCAGCAAATGTTTTTTTGGCAAAATGTTTAAAGGTGTCAAAACGCCACACTACCGGACATGTAGATTAGATGTACGTGTTGTGAACAGCAATGAAGATACCCAGTTTGTACGCTCCAGATTTTAAAAAAAATTATTGATAAATGCTGTTTACATCATTCTCACTTCAGAATTAACATTACAATTTCAACTGAAATATCTCCTGACCGAATTTGTGATGTATATAACCGACTGTAGAGGTAAAACTTGGATAAATCCAACGTATAGTTGTGGATGTTGCTCATTAAATAACTACAGTACTGATACTCCATATTAAGAGCATTGATTTGCCGTTAAAATGAATTCTGTAATAACGTGTCAACGGTAGCAGTGACAATCGAACACTGCGGTTTTAATGTTTCACGTGTTCACAATTTAATTAATCCATCTTTATGGATTAAAACAAATAATAACATTGGGAATTAAAACATATTTGATTGCATTCCGTTATCAAACATAGTCAATGTTCGCTCTGAAGACATTTCCAGCGCAGTAGGGTCGGGGGGGGGGGGGGGGAGTGGGTGAATCAGTGTAGGATAGATAAATGGCGAGGGGGGGGGGGTTGAGAAGGCAATCAGTGCGGGATGGATGGATTGAGGCAGGGGAATTAGTGTGTGTTGGTTGGAGTATGTAAAATTGTGAGGGGAGAGTACAGGGGATGTCAGTGGGGGTTGAATGGGGGGAGCAGTACGGGATGGATGGGGGGGTTCAGTACAGGATGGATGGGGGGTTGGGTGCAGGATAAATGGAGGGGGGGGGTTCAGTACAGGATGGATTGGGAGATCAGTGCAGGATGAATGGGTAGGTCAGTACGGGATGGGTGGGGTTCAGTACAGGATGGATGGGGGGATGGGTGCAGGATAAATGGAGGGGGGGGTTCAGTACAGGATGGATTGGGAGATCAGTGCAGGATGAATGGGGGAGCAGTGCAGGATGGATGGGAAGGGGCCTCATTACAGGATGAATTGGGGGACCAGTGTGGGATGAAATGGGGGATGGCAGAAGAATCAATGCGAGGCGGATAGGGTGATCAATGCAGGATGAATAGATGGGGGGGGGGGGGGTAGATGGGGACGGGAGCACAGGGATATCAGTGAGGACTGAACAGAGGCGGGAATGGGGATCAGTGTGGAAAGTGGTTATCGCTGTTGGCGGAGTGGCACGCACGGTCGCTATGAGGGTGGGCGCGGTGCGGAGAGAGGTGGAGCCGACGTCGCTGCCGCTGCTGCTGTGCGGGCCTGTCATTCGCTCCGACCCTCCGCCACCCCGCACTACAGCCGTCGCTGACCCGAAACGTCACTTATTCCTTTTCTCCAGAGATGCTGCCTGACCCACTGAGCTACACCACCTTTTTCGGTATAAAGCAGCATCTGCAGTGTCAAGCCGGGCTAGGTTGCCCGGCGGGACATTAGGTGGCCATTGGCAACTGGGCAACCGTTAATTACGAGCCCTGCCGCCACTAGGGTTGCCAACTGTCCCGTATTAGCCGGGACATCCCGTATATTGGGCTAAATTGGTTTGTCCCGTATGGGACCGCCCTTGTCCCGCATTTGACCGCTACTACTCGGATCGAGGGGACTGTCGGGGTTGGACAGGCTAGATGCAGGAAGATTGTTCCCGATGTTGGGGAAGTCCAGGACAGGGGGTCACAGTTTAAGGATAAGGGGGAGGTCTTTTAGGACCGAGATGAGAAAAACATTTTTCACACAGAGTGGTGAATCTGTGGAATTCTCTGCCACAGAAGGTAGTTGAGGCCACAGTTCATTGGCTATATTTAAGAGGGAGTTAGATGTAGCCCTTGTGGCTAAAGGGATCAGGGGGAATGGAGAGAAGGCAGGTACAGGATACTGAGTTGGATGATCAGCCATGATCATATTGAATGGCGGTGCAGGCTCGAAGGGCCGAATGGCCTACTCCTGCACCTATTTTCTATGTTTCTATGTTTCTATTCTCCTCACAATGTGGATTTCAATGGTGAAATCAAGGTGCACTTCATCGTACAGAGTGGATGAACATTTGGAACTCTGCCCCAAAGGTCTGTGTATAATGGGTCCAAGCTATGACATTGAAGGCTGCGGACACAAAGTGCTGGAGGAACTCAGCGGGTCAGGCAGCATCACATCACATTACATTGAAGGCAGAGATGTGGTTGGATTGAGATGGCATTGGCTATGTGGATCACTCATGACCTGGGTGAATGGTGGACCATGCTCAAGGTCCCATGTCCCACTCATCATCCTAGATAGAAGCCCGACATCACTATGGAGTCCAAGGGCAGTGAAGAACTTGGCACCGTAGGGTACAACTTCCTGGTATCCATCTCCATAACTTCATATGTTATAGGAGCAGAATTAGGCCATTCGCCCCATCAAGTCTACTCTGCCATTCAATCATGACTGATCTATCTTTCCCCTCTCAACCCCATTCTCCTGCCTTCCCCCCATAACCCCTGACACCCGTACATTGAAGTACATGTTCCCACTAGATCCCCTCCCTCTCATCCTTCGAAACTCCAGTCTGGAATCTCCCAGTTGTGTTGGCAGATCTGATAGAAACATAGAAAATAGGTGCAGGAGGAGGTCATTCGGCCCTTCGAGCCTGCGCCGTCATTCATTGTGATCATGGCTGATTGTCCCCAATCAATAACCCGTGCCTGCCTTCTCCCCATATCCCTTGACTCCACTAGCCCCTAGAGCTCTATCTAACTCTCTCTTAAATCCATCCAGTGACTTGGCCTCCACTGCCCTCTGTGGCAGGGAATTCCATAAATTCACAACTCTCTGGGTGAAAACGTTTTTTCTCACCTCAGTCTTAAATGACCTCCCCATTATTCTAAGACTGTGGCCCCTGGTTCTGGACTCGCCCAACATTGGGAACATTTTTCCTGCATCTAGCTTGTCCAGTCCTTTTATAATTTTATATGTTTCTATAAGATCTCCCCCTCATCCTTCTAAACTCCAGTGAATACAAGCCTAGTCTTTTCAATTTTTCCTCATATGACAGTCCCGCCATCCCAGGGATCAATCTCGTGAACCTACGCTGCACTGCCTCAATCACAAGGATGTCCTTCCTCAAATTAGAGGAGATCTCTCAGAGAAGATGGGGAGGAATCAAGAATCCATCAATCTCCACCTTAAAAAGACCCACTGACTTGGGCCCCACGTTCTTCCGTGGCAATGAATTCCACAGATTCACCACCTTCTCACTAAAGAAATTCCTCACCATCTCCTTTCTAAAGGTACGTCCTTATATTCTGAGCCCTCTGGTCCTAGACTCTCCCACTAGTGGATACATTGTGTTAGCTTGTCTTCTGCCTGTATGCAAACTGTAGCTGTTCATAGCAGCATATTTGTTTAATGCATTTGCATACAGCATATAGATGCCATGAGTTGCCAGGATACATATCAAGGCTTAGTTTAGTTTAGTTTAGCTTAATTTATTTTAGAGATACAGCGTGGAATGGCCTACTCCTGCACCTATTGTCTATTGTAATGGATAAAGTGAATGCTCACAGTATTTTTCCAAGGGTAGAGGATTCTAAGACTAGAGGGCACAGGTGAAGGGGGAGAGATTTAAGGACTGCTAGAGGCACTTTTTCACTTAGAGGGTAGTCCATATCTGGAACAGGTTACCAGAGGAAACTAGAAGCTGATATAATTACAACTTTCCAAAGGCAGATAAATACAATCAGGCCAAATTCAAGTACAATAGACAATAGGTGCAGGAGTAGGCCATTCGGCCCCTCAAGCCAGCACCGTCATTCAATGTGATCGTGGCTTATAGAAACATAGAAAATAGGTGCAGGAGGAGGCCATTTGGCCCTTCTTTTTATTTTTTATTTTTTATTTTATTTTTTAATAATATTTATGTCCGCTGTAGCCTCCTTTTGCTCTGGTATTTTATTCTTCACGTGTTTAAATTATAACATTTTATTTTTAATTGTCTACTGTATATCGTGTTGTTATTTGTGAGCAAAGCACCAAGGCAAATTCCTTCTATTTTTAAGCTGGGCTGTGGGCGGGGGCGGGGCGCTACGGCCAGGCCGCACTCGGGCGCTGCTCGGCATCTCAAGGGGTGGCCGTCAGAGTGCGGGTTATGCGAAGGGGGGGGGGGGGCACGTTACTCGCAGCTCATGGAAAACAGTGGCCAGCAGGAAAACCTGCAGAGTTCGCCGCGAGGAGCAGAGGCATTGTGACGTCATTTGAGTATAGGGAGGTTCTACTGCAGTTGTACAGGGCCTTGGTGAGACCACACCTGGAGTATTGCGTACAGTTTTGTTCGCCTAATCTGAGGAAAGACATTCTTGCCATAGAGGGAGTACAGAGAAGGTTCACCAGACTGATTCCTGGGATGTCAGGACTTTCACATGAAGAAAGACTGGATAGACTCGGCTTGTACTCGCTAGAATTTAGAAGATTGAGGGGGGATCTTATAGAAACTTACAAAATTCTTAAGGGGTTGGACAGGCTAGATGCAGGAAGATTGTTCCCGATGTTGGGGAAGTCCAGGACAAGGGGGTCACAGTTTAAGGATAAGGGGGAAATCTTTTAGGACCGAGATGAGGAAAACATTTTTCACACAGAGAATGGTGAATCTGTGGAATTCTCTGCCACAGAAGGTAGTTGAGGCCAGTTCATTGCCTGTGCGTGCGATTGTGGACGCTTTGGGGGGGGGGGAGATTAAAATGCAGGTTTGTATTGGTTGTCGGAGAGGAGTTTCCTCGGACTGCTAGCTGATGAAGAAAATCCGCCTCCGATTTTAAAAAAAAGTCACTGGTTGATTGCGTCCCTGGATTGAATTAAAACGACTAAAAACGCCTTCAGCATCATGGATCGCAAGTGCAGGACAAAACAAAAGTGATGTCGTTTATTTAACATATTATCTTGCTATTTGGTGTGGTTCATTTTAATCTGCTGATGCAAAAAATGTTATTTAGGCCCCGATACGAATCGTCCGTGTCATGCTTAAATCATGGCAGCGGCAACATTGCAATCGATCACATTCCAGAAACATCCACTCTCAAGATAATCAAATTCATTATTTTGTTTGCACAATTATGTCATAAGAACATCTAAATCAATCTATATTTTGTGTTATTGTCTATCCATGATCAATATTTTCATACTAAATATCCACAGTACAGTTTTAGTCAGATGTATTGTGCAAAAAAGTAATGATTTTGATTGTCTTGAGAGTGGATGTTTCTGGATTAATTTATGGGAATTAAACATTAAATTCATTCCGTTTGGCATACAAATTCATGACAAAGCTAGATTTAAAAATCATGTTATATTGTGAATTCTTGTGTGAATGGGATCAGTTTGTTATTTGGATACTTTGGCTATTTAAACAATTATTTTTAGTCTTTTCTTAAGAATGGGATATTTGTTTAGGTCCAGCAATTGAATTTAGATGAATTTAATTGATTTGATGATAATGATAAATATGAATTTTGTGTTGGGTATTTACTATTTGTTTTAAAGTTACAATAATATTAAAGATCTGATCTTGAAAATATCATATTTTTGAATTTTCAAGGCATTCTGAGTGTTTATTACTATTTCCGTCACAACGTTCAATTTTGTAATTAGCTACAATTAGGTTAACTAATTATATGCTTTAATTTCAGGTCATCCAAGTAGGATGTATCAGAATGCTTCAATCTATAATAACTGAAAATTTCATTCAGTTCTCTTAATTTTTAATAAAGTTATAGGCTTTTATGTCAATTGACTGTCCTCGATCACAGCTTTTGTGTTAAGTCAATCGAAAAGCAATAGGGAACAAGATGCTAATTTTCGAGTATGAAAATGACCATAACTTTTTTAATACTGAAGATATGAAAGTGAATTAGGTTTCAAATTAAAATTACTTTTATGCTTTATCTGATGGGATAAATTACAGGCTTGATTTTTAACATCTCAAAATGTTGTAACATTCCTACTCTTGAAACAAGGGACTGCAGATGCTGGTTTACCAAAAATGACACAAAGTGCTGGAGTAACTCAGCGGGTCAGGCAGCATCTGTGGAGAACATGGTTAGGTGCCGTTTCACAGAGTGCTGGAGTAACTCAGCGGGTCAGGCAGCATCTGTGGAGAACATGGATAGGTGCCGTTTCACAGAGTGCTGGAGTAACTCAGCGGGTCAGGCAGCATCTGTGGAGAACATGGATAGGCGATGTTTCTGGTTGTGAGCCTTCTTCAGATTCATCTCTGCCTGCACGTGACTCCTGCTCCTCCATCCCCTGCATGTCCATGTGCCTTCCCAAACGTCCCTGAAACGCCACTAACATATCTGCCTCCACCACCCCACCCCCAGCAGCATGTTCCAGGCATCCACCGCCCTCTGTGTAAAAAACCTTGCCCCTCGCATCTCCGTTAAACTTTGCTCCCATCGCCTTAGATCAGCCGAGAAGGTTATTGGTTGCAACTGGATAGACTCGGCTTGTACTCACTAGAATTTAGAAGATTGAGGGGGGATCTTATAGAAACTTACAAAATTCTTAAGGGGTTGGACAGGCTAGATGCAGGAAGATTGTTCCCGATGTTGGGGAAGTCCAGAACTAGGGGTCACAGTTTAAGGATAAGGGAGAAATCTTTTAGGACCGAGATGAGAAAAACATTTTTCACACAGAGAGTGGTGAATCTGTGGAATTCTCTGCCACAGAAGGTAGTTGAGGCCAGTTCATTGGCTATATTTAAGAGGGAGTTAGATGTGGCCCTTGTGGCTAAAGGGATCAGGGGGTATGGAGAGAAGGCAGGGATGGGATACTGAGTTGGATGATCAGCCATGATCATATTGAATGGCGGTGCTGGCTCGAAGGGCCGAATGGCCTACTCCTGCACCTATTGTCTATGTTTCCCACCATTGATGAACTGTACACTGCAAGGGCCAGGAAGCGAGCGGGTAAAATCATCTCTGAGCCCTCTCACCCTGGCCACAAACTCTTTGAATCACTTCCCTCTGGAAGGCGACTCCGGACTGTCAAAGCTGCCACAGCCAGACATTAAAAAAATAAATTTCCACGAGTAGTTGCTCTACTCAATAACCAAAAATCTGCAGCCTCCTTTTGCTCTGGTATTTTGTTTAAACTTTAATGTTTTATTCTTAATGTTTTATTAATTGATTACTGTATGTTGTGTTGTTACTTGCAAACAAATCCCTCCGCTGATCACAGCTCCGTGATGTCAAAGTCACCAGGCCAGCGATCGGAGCACCCATCTCTGGCCACCCCCCCCCCCCCCCCCCCCCCCCCGCAAGGGTTCGCCCCCGCTCTGCGATGGAAAAGTCCACGCTGTGCCCGCTGCTGAAGCTCTGGGCCCGACTCCGGGAAAGGCCGCTCCAATCCAAGCCGTTAGGCCGCGAGAGGGGAGGCGGAGAAGTGGCGTGGAAAAAGTCGCCTCTCGACTGAAAAACGGCTTCCCCCTTTCCCCTCCCCCCCACCCCCCACATAAGACACACAGAGAGACACCAAAGCACACTTGGACACACTAAAAAAAAAGTTGAAATAATGAACAGACTGCTGGCAGGGCAGCCGACTCTCAGCGCCCCAAACCGACCTTGGCTGGTGCATTTGGGACGACAGATGGCACAATGGGCTAAGTGTTCGGCTGGCAACCGGAAGGTAGCCGGTTCGAATCCCGCTTGGAGTGCATACTGTCGTTGTGTCCTTGGGCAAGACACTTCACCCACCTTTGCCTGTGTGTGAATGTGTGTGAGTGATTGGTGGTGGTCGGAGGGGCCGTAGGCGCAGATTGGCAGCCACGCTTCCGTCAGTCTGCCCCAGGGCAGCTGTGGCTACAGAAGTAGCTTACCACCACCGAGTGTGACTGAGGAGTGAATGAATAATGCGATGTAAAGCGCCTTGAGTATTAGAAAGGCGCTATATAAATCCCATCCATTATTATTATTATTATTATTATGTGATTAATAACTTTGACTTTGTGTGTGTACATACTTGGCCAATAAACGTATTAATTCATTCATTCATTCTTAAATATATAAGATTGTTAAGGGCTTGGACACGTTAGAGGCAGGAAATATGTTCCCGATGTTGGGGGAGACCAGAACCAGGGGCCACACAGTTTAAGAATAAGGAGACGAGGAAACATTTTTTCCCCCAGAGAGTGGTGAGTCTGTGGAATTCTCTGCCTCAGAGGGCGGTGGAGGCCGGTTCTCTGGATGCTTTCAAGAGAGAGCTAGATAGGGCTCTTAAAAAATAGCGGAGTCAGGGGATATGGGGAGAAGGCAGGAACGGGGTACTGATTGGGGATGATCAGCCATGATCACATTGAATGGCTCAAAGGGCAGAATGGCCTACATCACATCACTCCAGTCCTCAAAAAACTTCACTGGCTTCCCATCTCCCACCGGATCACCTACAAAATCCTGGTCCTCACCTACAAAGCCCTCCACCATCTGCCCCCCCCCCCCCCCCCCCATATCTCACTGACCTCCTCTCCCCCTACCAACCCTCACGGTCCCTCAGATCCACATCAGCCGGTCTCCTCTCCATCCACAAGTCCAACCTCCGCAGTTTTGGGGACAGAGCCTTCTCCAGGGCAGCTCCCAGGCTCTGGAACTCCCTCCCCCAACTGATCCGCAATTCCGTGTCCCTCACCATCTTCCAGTCCCGCCTCAAGACCCATCTCTTCACCTCTGCCTATCCTTAACCCCACGTCCCCCTCCCTTTTCATCTGTGCATTAATTGCCTCATATTGTGTTTTGTATTGAATTCTGTCTTTACTTTGTGTACTAGTCATGTCTCTACTATTTATTTCATTCCCCTTACATGTTTTTCCTCTATATGCTCAATTTTTGTAAGGTGTCCTTGAGACTCTTGAAAGGCGCCCATAAATAAAATGTATTATTATTATTACCTGCACCTATTGTCTATAAAGCTATGCCTTCCATATTTGATATTTCTACCCTGGGGAAAAAAGGATTCTGGCTGTCTAAGTCTGAAGAAGGGTCCTGACCCAAAACGTCACCCATCCATGTTCTCCAGGGATGCTGCCTGAGTTACTCCAGCACTTTGTGTCTTTCCTTGTTCAGACTGTCCACCCTGTTGATGCGAATCCTAATTTTCCATGCTTCTATCAGGTCTAGAATAGTCCAAGGCTTGGAGAGAGTGGATGTGGAAAGGATGTTTCCACTAGTGGGAGAGTCTAGCACTAGAGGTCACAGCCTCAGACTTAAAGGGCGTTCCTTAAGGAAGGAGATGTGGAGAGATTTCTTTAGTCAGAGGGTGGTGAATCTGTGGAATTCTTTGCTGTGGAAGTCAGTGGATATTTTTAAGGTAGAGATAGATAGATTCTTGATTAGTACAGGTGTCAGAGGTTATGGGGAGAAGGCAGGAGAATGGAGTTAGGAGGGAGAGGTAGTAACTCGGCCGTGATTGATTGGTGCAGGGGACTTGATGGGCCGAATGGCCTAATTCTACTCCTACCCTTTTTGACCCTCATTGTCACGTGCAGTGAGGTAAAGTGGCAAGCTTTTGTTGCGTTGGAGAATTGGGTTAGGATGGAGATTGAATGGCAGAGTCAACTTGATGGGCCGAATGGCCTAATTCTACCCCTATTCCTTATGACCTCCCGTCAACCTCCAGGGTGACACGGTGGCGCAGCGGTAGAGTTGCTGCCTTACAGCGCCAGAAACCCAGGTTCGATTCTGCCCACGGGTGCTGTCTGTATGGAGTTTGTACGTTCTCCCCGTGAACTGCATGGGTTTTCTCCGAGATCCTCACTTTCCTTCCACACTCTGCGGGTTTGTAGGTTAATTGGATTGGTGTAATGAATGGATGAATGAATGAAGAGGTTTATTGGCCAAGTATTCACATACAAGGAATTTGCCGTGGTGCTCCGCCCGCAAGTGACAACGTGACATACAGTGACAGTTAAGGGCCTGTCCCACGAGCATGCGACCAGCATGCGGCGAGCGCAACCAAACCGGAAGCGGGGGCCGCGCGGAGGTCGAGTGAGTGACGTGAAGTTTGAGCGAAGTCTGCGGGAAGTTGGCGCGTGACGTACGGCGTCGAGACGCTGTGCACGCCCGTCGAGACGCTGCGTACGGCATTGAGGTGGCTGCGGGCCGGCAGGCCGTTGCCGCGCGGAATTTTTGAACACGGTCAGTTTTTCAGAGACCTGCGCGATGTCGGGACCAGCTCCGCGCAATGCCATACGGCTCAGGCGATCGAAGTGGGACCGGCCCCGCGAGGCCGTACGGCTCAAGCGACCACGTTAGGTCGCGCTTGACGCATGGAGTCGCATGCTCGTGGGACAGGCCCTTTAGGAATGACACATAAAAAGTGTTCCCAGTGTGCGTAGGGTTAGGGTTAATGTGCGGGGATGGCAGATCGCTGTCGGGCCGAAGGGCCTGTTTCCGAGCCCTGTCTCAAAACGAAACTAAAAAAAAGTCAGACTTTATTACGAACTTCCAGCATATTCATCGGCACTTTCACCAAATACCAAGATTACTCTTTCTGGAATTCTTTTTGAAATGTGTTCATATTCCCGCAGTGGGACTACACTCATTGTCTCTGGATGTAGTTATTTTATTATTGCAGGCTGTGGCTACAGAATGGAATATACAGCATATCATTAAACACCATGTCCACTGTAACATTACACTTGATTTCTGTGAGAGGCATCAAAGATATTTCCAATGCATTGCTTCAGCCGGTACTTGCATTAGATGAAAACAGATGTGTTTCTAATTAAATATGCCAAGCCTATCGGACTAACATGTTCAACATTTTCTACTTTTTTTACACTATGATTAATTCAAGTGGAAAAAAACCCATTAACTCCTCAAAAGTATTGCGGTTTCATTCACATCTCATTTATCAGGGGCCTGAGTGAAAGATCTGCTCAAGGGTTTGGGAGTGACTCAGAACTCCTCTCCGTCATTGTCATCGGTTGTGGTGTCAGCGCCAACCTCCTCGTAATCCTTCTCCAAGGCTGCCATGTCTTCACGGGCCTCGGAGAACTCTCCCTCCTCCATCCCCTCCCCCACGTACCAATGCACGAAGGCGCGCTTGGCGTACATCAGGTCAAACTTGTGGTCGAGCCGTGCCCAGGCCTCAGCGATGGCAGTGGTGTTGCTCAGCATACACACTGCACGCTGCACCTTGGCCAGGTCACCACCGGGCACTGCAGTGGGAGGCTGGTAGTTGATGCCAACCTTGAAACCAGTCGGGCACCAGTCAACAAACTGGATGCTGCGCCTGGTCTTGATGGACGCGATGGCAACGTTGACGTCTTTCGGCACCACGTCACCGCGGTAAAGCAGACAACAAGCCATGTACTTGCCATGGCGAGGGTCGCACTTGACCATCTGGTTGGCCGGCTCAAAGCAAGCATTGGTGATCTCGGCCACGGTCAGTTGCTCGTGGTGAGCCTTCTCGGCCGAGATGACCGGGGCGTAGGTGACCAGGGGGAAGTGGATTCGGGGATAGGGCACCAAGTTGGTCTGGAACTCTGTCAGATCCACGTTCAGGGCCCCGTCAAAGCGGAGGGAGGCCGTGATGGACGAGACGATCTGGCCAATGAGCCTGTTGAGGTTCACGTAGCCCGGGCGCTCGACGTCCAGGTTCCTGCGGCAGATGTCGTAGATGGCTTCATTGTCCACCATGAAGGAGCAGTCTGTGTGCTCCAGGGTGGTGTGGGTGGTCAGGATGGAGTTGTAGGGCTCCACCACTGCGGTGGAGATCTGAGGAGCCGGGTAGATGCAGAACTCCAGCTTGGACTTCTTGCCGTAGTCAACGGAGAGACGTTCCATCAGCAGGGAGGTGAAGCCTGAACCAGTGCCTCCACCAAAGCTGTGGAACACAAAGAACCCTTGGAGACCCGTGCACTGGTCAGCCTGGGGAAGGCGGATGAAATGGAACAAACAAAAAAATATGTTATACTTAGAAACATAGAAACATAGAAATTAGGTGCTGGAGTAGGCCATTCGGCCCTTCGAGCCTGCACCGCCATTCAATATGATCATGGCTGATCATCCAACTCAGTATCCCGTAACTGCCTTCTCTCCATACCCTCTGATCCCCTTAGCCACAAGGGCCACATCTAACTCCCTCTTAAATATAGCCAATGAACTGGCCTCGACTACCCTCTGTGGCAGGGAGTTCCAGAGATTCACCACTCTCTGTGTGAAAAAAGTTCTTCTCATCTCGGTTTTAAAGGATTTCCCCCTTATCCTTAAGCTGTGACCCCTTGTCCTGGACTTCCCCAACATCGGGAGCAATCTTCCTGCATCTAGCCTGTCCAACCCCTTAAGAATTTTGTAAGTTTCTATAAGATCCCCTCTCAATCTCCTAAATTCTAGAGAGTATAAACCAAGTCTATCCAGTCTTTCTTCATAAGACAGTCCTGACATCCCAGGAATCAGTCTGGTGAACCTTCTCTGCACTCCCTCTATGGCAATAATGTCCTTCCTCAGATTTGGAGACCAAAACTGTACGCAATACTCCAGGTGTGGTCTCACCAAGACCCTGTACAACTGCAGTAGAACCTCCCTGCTCCTATACTCAAATCCTTTTGCTATGAAAGCTAACATACCATTCGCTTTCTTCACTGCCTGCTGCACCTGCATGCCCACTTTCAATGACTGGTGTACCATGACACCCAGGTCTCGCTGCATCTCCCCTTTTCCTAGTCGGCCACCATTTAGATAATAGTCTGCTTTCCTGTTTTTGCCACCAAAATGGATAACCTCACATTTATCCACATTATACTGCATCTGCCAAACATTTGCCCACTCACCCAGCCTATCCAAGTCACCTTGCAGTCTCCTAGCATCCTCCTCACAGCTAACACTGCCCCCCAGCTTAGTGTCATCCGCAAACTTGGAGATATTGCCTTCAATTCCCTCATCCAGATCATTAATATTAATACTTGATGTCAAATGCCGTTAAATTCAGATATGTACGATGTGTCGCATTTTGGGACGTGAAACC
This sequence comes from Amblyraja radiata, assembly GCF_010909765.2. Classification (NCBI taxonomy): domain Eukaryota; kingdom Metazoa; phylum Chordata; class Chondrichthyes; order Rajiformes; family Rajidae; genus Amblyraja; species Amblyraja radiata. The sequence goes on along the minus strand of NC_045962.1, from coordinate 86,201,572 downwards.
AGGGCAGGACCTTCACTGTGAATGTTGTAGAGCAGAGTGATCCAGGAGTGGTGTTGCGGGTGGATAGGGAGGTGAAGAAAGTTTCAGGCATGCCGGCTCTTCATAACAACAGGAGTTGTGAACTGTGAGGAGGATGCTATGAGAATGCAGGGTGACCTGGACAGGTTGGGGGAGTGGGCAGAAGCATGGCAGATGAAGTTTAATTACAGATAAATGTGAGGTTATCCACTTTGGTGGCAAAAACAGGAAGGCAGATTAATATCTAAATGGCAGGTACACAAAATTGCTGGGGAAACTCAGCGGGTGCAGCAGCATCTATGGAGCGAAGGAAATAGGCGACGTTTCGGGCCGAAACCCTTCTTCAGACTGATGGGGGGTGGGGAAAGAAAGAAGGAAAAGGGGAGGAGGAGAAGGAGCCCGAGGGCGGGCGGATGGGAGGGTGGGAGGAGACAGCTAGAGGGTTAAGGAAGGGGAGGAGACAGCACGGGCTAGCCAAATTGGGAGAATTCAATGTTAATGCCATAAGGACGCAAGGTCCCCAGACGGAATATGAGGTGCTGTTCCTCCAATTTCCGCTGTTGCTCACTCTGGCAATGGAGGAGACCCAGGACAGAGAGGTCGGATTGGGAATGGGAGGGGGAGTTGAAGTGCTGAGCCACCGGGAGGTCAGGTAGGTTATTGCGGACTGAGCGGAGGTGTTCGGCGAAACGATCGCCCAACCTACGCTTGGTCTCACCGATGTAAATCAGCTGACATCTAGAGCAGCGGATGCAGTAGATGAGGTTGGAGGAGATACAGGTGAACCTTTGTCGCATCTGGAACGACTGCTTGGGACCTTGAATGGAGTCGAGGGGGGAGGTGAAGGGACAGGTGTTGCATTTCTGGCGGTTGCAACGGAAAGTGCCCGGGGAGGGGGTGGTGCGGGAGGGAAGGGAAGAATTGACGAGGGAGTTGCGGAGGGAGCGGTCTTTGCAGAAGGCAGACATGGGGGGAGATGGGAAGATGTGGCGAGTGGTGGGGTCACGTTGGAGGTGGCGGAAATGGCGGAGGATTATGTGTTGTATTTGCCGGCTGGTGGGGTCAAGTTGGGGAAAAGGGGAAGTACAACGGGATCAGGGGGTCCTTGTACATCAGTCTATGAAAGTAAGCATGCAGGAACAGCAGGCAGTGAAGAAAGCGAATGGCATGTTGGCCTAACAAGAGGAATCGAATATAGGAGCAAAGAGGTCCTTCTGCAGTTGTACAGGGCCTTAGTGAGACCACACCTGGAGTATTGTGCGCAGTTTTGGTCCTCAAACATGAGGAAGGACATTCTTGCTATTGAGGGAGTGCAGCGTAGGTTCACCAGGTTAATTCCCGGGATGGCGGGAAGAGACAATAGACAATAGGTGCAGGAGGAGGCCATTCGGGCCTTCGAGCCAGCACCGCCATTCAATGTGATCATGGCTGATCATCCCCAAACAGTACCCAAGTCCTGCCTTCTCCCCATATCCCTGTCATATGCTGAGAGAATGGAGCGGCTGGGCTTGTATACTCTGGAATTTAGAAGGATGAGAGGGGATCGTATTGAAACATGTAAGATTATTAAGGGTTTGGACTTGCTAGAGACAGGAAACGTGTTCCCGATGTTGGGGGAGTCCAGAACCAGGGGCCACAGTTTAAGAATAAGGGGTAAGCCATTTAGAACGGAGATGAGGAAACACTTTTTCACACAGAGAGTTGTGAGTCTGTGGAATACTCTGCCTCAGAGGGCGGTGGAGGCCCATTCTCTGGATACTTTCAAGAGAGAGCTAGAGAGGGCTCTTGAAGATAGCGGGGTCAGGGGATATGGGGAGAAGGCAGGAACGGGGTACTGATTGGGGATGATCAGCCATGATCACATTGAATGGCGGTGCTGGCTCGAAGGGCCGAATGGCCTACTCCTGCACCTATTGTCTATTGTCATCAGTCAAGGGATTGGGTGTAGACATTGGGAGGTTATGTTGCAGGCACATGGATAGGACATGTTTGGAAGGGTATGGGCGAAACGCAGGCAGATAGAACTAGTGTAGCTGGGACACGTTGGCCGGTGTGGGCAAGTTTCCACACTGTATCACTCTATGACTCTATGCATAAGATGTTGGTGAGGCTACACATAAGAAAGAACTTCAGATGCTGGTTTAAGTCAAAGGTAGACACAAAATGCTAGGGTAACTCAGCGGGTGAGGCAGCATCTCTGGAGAGAAGGAAATAGGCGACGTTTCGGGTCGAAACGTCGCCCATTCCTTCTCTCCAGAGATGCTGCCTCACCCGCTGAGTTACTCCAGCATTTTGTGACTACCTGCACTTTAAGTATTGTAGGTACACAAAATTGCTGGGGAAACTCAGCGGGTGCAGCAGCATCTATGGAGCGAAGGAAATAGGCGACGTTTCGCAAGGATTCCATTCATCTGGACAGGGGGCAGAGAAGATTTGCGAGGATGTTGGCAGGACTCGAGGGCCTGAGCTATGGAGAGAGGCTGGGCTGGTGATGACTCTATTCCTTGGAGCGCAGGAGGATGAGAGGTGATCTTATAGAGGTGTATAAGGTCATGAGAGGAATAAATAGGGTGACTGCACAGAATCTTTTCCCCAGGGTCGGGGAATCAACAACTAGAGAGCACAGGTTTAAATGAGAGGGGAACAGTTTAAGAGGGTGGTGGTTATATGGAACGAGCTGCTGGTCAAATTGGTTGAGAGAGGTACAAGAACAACATATTACTCACAGACACACACACTGACACACATGCACGAGCACTGATACATACGCACGCACACACATGCGCACACTCTCATAGACATACACACAGACACACACACTGACACGCGCGAACACATACACGGGCACTCACAGACACACACACTGACACACACGCTGACTCACACGGTCACAAACATACACAGGCAAACACACACACACACACACACACACACACACACACACACACACACACACACACACACACACACACACACACACATGCGCACACACACACACACACACACACACACACACACACACACACACACACACACACACACACACACACACACACACACAAACAGACACACACACACACACACACAAACAGACACACACACACACAAACAGACACACACACACACACACACACACACACACAAACACACACACACAGACACACAACCGTCTAGTACATACTCTATAACTGGACCGGACAGTGTAAATATCCATACCAGTTTCCGAAGCCTCTCTAACACCGGGTCGATCAGCTCCTTGCCAATGGTGTAGTGCCCACGGGCATAGTTGTTGGCGGCATCTTCCTTGCCGGTGATGAGCTGCTCAGGGTGGAAGAGATGTCGGTAGGCACCAGTGCGGACCTCATCTGGACAAAGAAAGGTGGACAATGTCTACGTTCAACGTCTACGTTCAACGTCTGCGTTCACTGTCTACGTTCAATGTCTACGTTCAGTCTACGTTCAATGTCTACGTTCAGTCTACGTTCAATGTCTACGTTCACTGTCTACGTTCAATGTCAATGTCTACATTCAATCTCTACGTTCACTGTCTACGTTCAATGTCTACGTTCAACGTCTATGTTCACTGTCTACGTTCAATGTCTACGTTCAGTCTACGTTCAATGTCTACGTTCACTGTCTACGTTCAATGTCTACATTCAATGTCTACGTTCAACGTCTACGTTCAACGTCTATGTTCACTGTCTACGTTCAATGTCTACATTCAATGTCTACGTTCAATGTCTACGTTCACTGTCTACGTTCAATGTCTACATTCAATGTCTACGTTCAACGTCTACGTTCACTGTCTATGTTCAACGTCTACGTTCACTGTCTACGTTCAATGTCTACGTTCAATGTCTACGTTCAACGTCTACGTTCAACGTCTACGCTCAACGTCTACGTTCACTGTCTACGTTCAATGTCTACGTTCACTGTCTACGTTCAATGTCTATGTTCAATGTTCTAGGTTCAATGTCTACGTTCAACGTCTAAGTTCACTGTCTACGTTCAACGTCTACGTTCAACGTCTACGTTCAATGTCTACGTTCACTGTCTACGTCCAATGTCTATGTCCAATGTCTACGTTCAATGTTCTAGGTTCAATGTCTGTCCAATGTCTACGTCCAATGTCTATGTCTAATGTCCACGTTCAACGTCTACGTTCAATGTCTATGTCCAATGTCTACGTTCAATGTCTATGTCCAATGTCTACGTTCAATGTCTATGTCCAATGTCTACGTTCAATGTCTATGTCTAATGTCCACGTTCAACGTCTACGTTCAATGTCTATGTCCAATGTCTACGTTCAACGTCTATGTTCAATGTCTATGTTCAATGTCTATGTTCAATGTTCTACAATCTACGTTCTATGTTCCATGAGTGAGCGTTTCCAATACCGATCACAGAAGGTTCTAGATCCAGAAAGATTGCCCTGGGCACGTGCTTCCCTGACCCCATCTCGCAGAAGAAGGTGTCGAATGAGTCGTCCGTCTCCGTTCTGCTTCTGCCGTCCGGTCTGCGGCCATCGGGCTGGATTCCATGTTCCAGGCAGTACAGCTCCCAGCATGCATTGCCCATCTGGACTCCGGCCTGGCCAACATGGATGGAGATACACTCACGCTGAAGGAAGAAGCGAAATGTTCTATTAGTATTGTTTAATTCATCTGTGGTGTGTGGGTGTCGGGTCAACAGCCCCTCCCCAGGCGTCCCCTTAATTTAGTTTAGTTTAGTTTAGAGATACAGCGCGGAAACAGGCCCTTCGGCCCACCGGATACGCGTCGACTAGTGATCCCCGCACATCAACACTATCCTACACCCACGAACGCACACCTCCAGATTCAGGGTCAGTTTCTTCCCAGCTGTTAAGAGGCAACTGAACCGTCCTCTCACCAACTAGAGAGCGGTCCTGATCTACTATTATTACTGCAATGGAGACACTCGGACTTTACTGGCTTTACCTTGCACTAAACGATATTCACATTATTCCCTTTATCATGTATCTGTACACTGTGAATGGCTCGATTGTAAACATGTCCTGTCTTTCCGCTGACTGATTAGCACATAACAAAAGCTTTTTACGGTGACACTAAATTTAACCAGATGGATTAGTTATGAGAGAAAAAAAAGACATAAAGTGCTGGAGTAACTCAGCGGGTCAGGCAGCATCTGTGGAGAACATGGATAGGTGACGTTTCACTGAGTGCTGGAGTAACTCAGCGGGTCAGGCAGCATCTGTGGAGAACATGGATAGGTGACGTTTCACAGAGTGCTGGAGTAACTCAGCGGGTCAGGCAGCATCTGTGGAGAACATGGATAGGTGACGTTTCGGGTCGGGACCTTTCTTCAGACTGATTGTAGTGGGAGGGGAAAGCTGGAAGAGAGGTGGGGGCAAAACAAAGCCTTGCAAGTGATAGGTGGATACAGGTGAGATGGGGGAGGAAGGGGGGGGTAAGGTTGATGGGCAGATGGTTGGACAAACACCAGAGATGACAAAATAAATATTTAAATAGGCAGGCACATTCACAGGCAGTCTGAGGAAAGGTCCCGACCCGAAACGTCACCTATCCATGTTCTCCACAGATGCTGCCTGACCCGCTGAGTTACTCCAGCACTCTGTGAAACGTCACCTATCCACGTTCTCCACAGATGCTGCCTGACCCGCTGAGTTACTCCAGCACTCTGTGAAACGTCACCTATCCACGTTCTCCACAGATGCTGCCTGACCCGCTGTTACTTTAGTACTTTGTGACTTTTTTTTCATAAACCAGCACCTGCAGTTGATTGTTTCTACATAGAAGAGTACAGCACAGGAACAGGCCCTTCGGCCCACAATGTCTGTGCTGAACACGATGCCAAGACCTATCTGTCTGCACGTGATCCATAGCCTCCATTCCCTGCATATCCATGTTCCTATCCAAAAGCCTTTTAAACGCCACAATCTATAGACAATAGGTGCAGGAGTAGGCCATTCGGCACTTCTTAAAGCAATACCCTCTAGTCCAGAACCTTGTTCTGCATAGGGGCCGGGACACATGTCTGTGAGTGGATGGCGGGCCACATACATCACGTGTACACGTGGATCCTGCCCCGGATGGCAGGCATCAAATCACGTGCTCACAGAAGGTAGATAAAAATGCTGGAGAAACTCAGCGGGTGAGGCAGCCTCGTGCAATCCTCGCGTGTCTCACCCGCTGAGTTTCTCCAGCATTTTTTGTCCACCTTCGATTTTTCCAGCATCTTCAGTTCTTTCTTAAACGTATTCACAGAAGGTGCGCGGCCGTGCCGGCGGCTTTGCGCAGGATGTGGTACGGGGAGAGCTTGCTCGGGGAGCTCGGCCGCTGCTCGGAGCGCTGCTGCTCAGGGCGGGCGCTCAGCGGGCCGGATGATTATGGGGAAAGAAATCCACCTGCGGGCAGGATGATTTCGTGTTAAGGGCCGCATTCGGCCCAGGGGCCGTAGGTTGCTGACCCCTGCTCTAGTCTTTGATATTGAATGCCATTATTGTATCTAAGATAGAACAAAACAGAAAGTGGAAGAAACTGAGATAGATATCTATATAATTAAAAGTCTCATCTTGACCACTTCCTGTCTGCGCTGTATATTGATTTTAGAAAAATCGCTACCATATATTGCTATGATTTTAGGCCATCTTACTCACAGTCCTCATCCGCTGAGGCAGTCCTGAGGATTTTTCCCATCGATGAAAAATAAAAAAGTTATGAGTGTTTAAAAAACCTTGAGATCAGCTGATTGGTCCTCTCGCCTGTCAATCACCGCGATGAAGGTAACACCCTTTCATGGGGGGGGGGGGGGGAGGCAGGACTATAAAACCCCAGATGCTTGGACGTGAGTCAGTCACTCTGCAAGATCGCGAGGGAGAGGCCATGACTGTCATTCTAAGCTGTGAATCAACTGAACTGTGAGTCTGCAATGTACTTGCAATAAATGATTTGTTAGCCCTTAATGACAATGCCATAAGTTGTTTGGCCTGCTGCCCTGCCTATGCTTGAAACTGCAATGCTTTATTAGGTCCAACTGTGTTTGTAAGGAATAAATGCTTTATTAGGTCCAGCTGTGTTTAGACCAAAAGTCCCGCTCATTTCGTGACTTCCGCTTAGTGGACGGGTCGTGCTGATTGCGTAATTTCTGGTGAGTGCAGAGGTTGCGCTAATTGCGTAATTTCCGGTAAGTGCAAAGGTTACGCTGATTGCGGAGGTGCCGCTGACTGCGGAAGCCCCACAGTGGAGAAGCCGCGCTCAGCCGTGTGGGTAAATTAAAGAAAGTTTACTGTCATATATGGTTTGTGAGTCAGTGAGTGTGAGTGTGAGTGTGTGTGTGTGTGTGTGTGTGTAGGTGAGTGTGTTGAGTGCGTATGTGAGTGTATGTGAGTGTTAGTGTATGTGTGTGTGTGTGTATGTGTGTGTGAGTGTATGTGTGTGTGTGTATGTGTGTGTGTGTGAGTGTGTATGTGTGTATGAGTCTGTGTATGTGTGTGTGTGTGAGTGTGTATGTGTATGTGAGTGTGTGAGTGTATGTGTGTGTGTGTGTATGGGTGTGTGAGTGTATGTGTGTGTGTGTGTATGGGTGTGTGAGTGAATGTGTGTGTATGAGTCTGTGCGTGTGTATGAGTGGGTATGTGAGTGTGTGTGTGTGTGTGTGTGTGAGTGTATGTGTGTGTGTGCGTGAGTGTATGTGTGTGTGTGCGTGAGTGTATGTGTGAGTGTAACTGTATGTGTGAGTGAGAGTCTGTGTGAGTGTATGTGTGTATGTGTGTCTGAGTGTGTGTGAGTGTGTGTGTGTGAATGTGTGTGTGTATATTGAAATTGGTGGGGAGGTGGAATATTGCGTTGGGGGACCAGCCCTCCCGAGTGAAGCTGGGACCCAACGCGTCCCACTTATTCTAGTCTCCATTGTATCTGTACACTGTGGACGGCTTGATTGTAATCATGTGTAGTCTTGGACATAGAAAATAGGTGTAGTCCATTCGGCCCTTCGAGCCAGCACAGCCATTCAATGTGATCATGGCTGATCATCCAAAATCAGTACCTCGTTCCTGCTTTCTCCCCATACCCCTTGATTCCATCCGAGCTCTATCTAACTCTCTCTTGAAAACATCCAGTGAATTGGCCTCTACTGCCATCTGTGGCAGAGAATTCCACAGATTCACAATTGTCATTACCATTGTTAGAGTGAGGCTAAATGCCAATTGGAGGAACAGCATCTCATATTTCGCTTGGGCAGCTGAATATTGATTTCTCTCACTTCAGGTAGCCCCGGCATTCCCTCTCTCTCTCTATCCCTCCCCCACCCAAGGCACCGCAGCTTCTCATTTTCACCCGACATACAGCTAACAATGACCTGTTTCCTTTATAATAATAATAATAATAAATTTTATTTATGGGCGCCTTTCAAGAGTCTCAAGGACACCGTACAAAAATTGAGCATGTATAGGAAAAACATGTAAGGGGAATGAAATAAATAGTAGAGACATGACTAGTACACAAAGTAAAGACAGAATTCAATACAAAACACAATATGAGGCAATTAATGCACAGATGAAAAGGGACGGGGACGTGGGGCTAAGGATAGGCAGAGGTGAAGAGATGGGTCTTGAGGCGGGACTGGAAGATGGTGAGGGACACGGAATTGCGGATCAGTTGGGGGAGGGAGTTCCAGAGCCTGGGAGCTGCCCTGGAGAAGGCTCTGTCCCCAAAACTGCGGAGGTTGGACTTGTGGATGGAGAGGAGACCGGCTGATGTGGATCTGAGGGACCGTGAGGGTTGGTAGGGGGAGAGGAGGTCAGTGAGATATGGGGGGGCCAGATGGTGGAGGGCTTTGTAGGTGAGGACCAGGATTTTGTAGGTGATCCGGTGGGAGATGGGAAGCCAGTGAAGTTTTTTGAGGACTGGAGTGATGTGATGCCAGGATTTGGTGTGGGTGATGAGTCGGGCGGCTGCGTTCTGGACCAGTTGGAGTCGGTTGATGTAGGTGGAGCTGATGCCAAGGAGAAGTGAGTTGCAATAGTCCAGTCGGGAGGAGATGATGGCATGGATGAGTCTTTCAGCAGCAGGCGGTGTGAGAGAGGGTCTGAGTTTGGCGATGTCGCAGAGATGAAAGAAGGAGGTTTTAATGACATGGCGGATGTGAGGCTCAAGGGAGAGGGTGGAATCAAAGATCACGCCAAGGTTGCGGGCCTGGGGAGATGGGGAGACAGTGGTGCCGTCGATGGTGAGAGTGGGGTTATTGATTTTGCTGAGTGTGGCTTTGGAGCCTATGAGGAGAAATTCTGTCTTATCGCTGTTGAGTTTGAGGAAATTATGTTGCATCCAGGTTTTTATAGCTGACAAACAGGAGTTGATATGGGAGAGGGGGGGGTTGTGGGGGGATTTGGTGCCAAGGTAAATCTGGGTGTCATCAGCGTAACAGTGGAAGTCCAGATTGAAGTGGCGGAGTATCTGACCAAGGGGGAGGATGTAGATGATGAAGAGGAGGGGGCCGAGTACGGAGCCTTGGGGAACGCCTTGAGTGACTGCGGCTGTAGCAGAGGTGTGGTTGTGGAGAGAGATGAAGTGGGATCTGTTGGAAAGGTAGGAACGAAGCCAGCTGAGTGCAGAGCCTTCAATGCCGAGGTCTTTGAGTCTGGTGAGCAGGATGTTATGGTTCACTGTATCGAAGGCTGCGCTCAGGTCGAGGAGGATGAGGATGTTGAGGGAACCAGTGTCAGCAGAGGTGAGGAGGTCGTTGAGGACTTTGAGGAGAGCAGTTTCTGTGCTATGGAGGGGGCGAAAGCCAGATTGGAGGGGTTCATGTAGGTTATACGCACGGAGGTGGGAATGAAGTTGCGACGCAACGATACGCTCCAGGGTTTTTGAAAGAAAGGGGAGGTTTGAGATTGGGCGGTAGTTAATGAGAGAGGAGGGATCAAGACCAGGTTTCTTTAAGATTGGTGTGACAGCAGCAGTTTTGAAAGCGGAGGGGACAATTCCTTGGGACAATGAGGAGTTGAAGAGATTAGTGAGGTAGGGGCAGAGAACGGGGAGGCAGGACTTCAACAGGGGAGTGGGGAGAGGGTCGAGGGAGCAGGTAGTGGGTTTGGAAGAGCTGATGAGTTTGGAGATTTTATCATCAATACTTTTATGTATATCTTTCATTCATTGTTCTTTATCTCTCCACATGAATGAATACGTTTATTGGCCAAATATTCACATACAAGGAATTTGCCTTGGTGCTCCGCCCGCAAGTGACAACATGACTTACAGATTGGAATGGCACATAAAACATTAATGATAAATAATAATAAAACATTATCGATTAAAACACCGTCTTGTGCTCCCGTTCCCCTTATTAACCAGTCTGAAGAAGGGTCTCGACCCAAAACGTCACCCATTCCTTCTCTCCAGAGATGCTGCCTGTCCCACCGAGGTGCTCCAGCATTTTGTGTCTTTTTAAAGTCTTCCCGCTGACTGGATAGTAGGCTACAAAAAAGCTTTTTCCTGTACTTTGGTACATGTGATAATCTGCTAAACTAAACTAAACTTGAAGCTTGAAAGCGCGCATCACCAGACACAGGAACAGCTTCTTCCCCTCTGTTATCAGGCTTCTGAACGGTCCTTCCATAAGCTAGGGTACTGTCCGATTCACCTCTACCCCATTGCGGACATTGGACTTTGTCTCCAGAGCTGATGCTCTACAATGCTGAGAACTATATTCTGCACTCTGTATCTTCCCCTTTTCTTCACCCATTGTGTTTGGAGATACAGTGTAGACAATAGACAATAGATAATAGACAATAGGTGCAGGAGTAGGCCATTTGGCCCTTCGAGCCAGCACCGCCATACAATGTGATCATGGCTGATCATCCACAATCAGTACCCCGTTCCTGCGTTCTCCCCATATCCCCTGATATGTGCCATAGGGCTGTTTTTAAGAGCCCTATCTAGCTCTCTCTTGAAAGCATCCAGAGAACCGGCCTCCACCGCCTTCTGAGGGAGAGAATTCCACAGACTCACCACTCTCTGTGAGAAAAGGTGTTTCCTCGTCTCCGTTCTAAATGGCCTACTCCTTATTCTTAAACTGTGGCCCCTGGTTCTGGACTCCCCCAACATCGGGAACATGTTTCTTGCCGCTAACGTGTCCAAGCCCTTAACAATCTTAGTGTAGAAACAGGCCCTTCGGCCCACCTTGTCCGTGCCGACCAGCGATCACCCTGTACCCTAACATTATCCCACACTAGGGGGACAATTTAACCATTTTTACCGAAGCCAATTAACCTGCAAACCTGTACATCCTTGGAATGTGGGAGGAATCCGGAGCACCCGGAGTAAACCCACAAGGTCACAGGGAGAATGGATGAAAATCCGTACAGACAGCTCCCGTAGTCGGGATTGAACCCGGGTTTATGGCGCTATGAGGATCGTCACCTTGTCGTGGTGGAGA